>NC_056561.1:6688329-6745075 GCF_013358625.1 Macadamia integrifolia
AAAAAAAAAAAAAAAAAAAAAAAAAAAAAAAAAAAAAAAAAAAAAAAAAAAAAAAAAAAAAAAAAAAAAAAAAAAAAAAAAAAAAAAAAAAAAACAAAAAAACAAAAAAACAAAAAACAAAAAACAAAACAAAACAAGAAAAAAAGAGTTTATTAGGTGCCTTAATTAATATAAGTTGGTGATGCAGAATTTCAGCAGTTGGAAGAGAAGAAGAAATGCCAGAATGGCCTGCGATTCAACCTGGTCCAGATTTCTGGTTCAAACTGAACCTGTGGTTCAGATATTTGGTTTTCTTAGGGCTTTGTTGGAGTCTTATTTTATTTAGTTATTGAGTCTATTTAGGATTCCCAATCGCCTATGGCTGGAAGGGATTTCCTCAACAGTTTGGGTTTTATTAATAAAGTGTTTTGAGTCAAAGAATGACACTACAATACAGGCTGTGATGGTTGAGGAGCTCTAGTCTATTTAAATTTTATTTTATTTCCCTGTTGAGTCACGAGTGGCTACAGCCTTTCATTATTAGAGCCTGTTTCAGTTTATAGGTGTTTTATAAATGCATGATTGGCCTAATAGCCATCCATTGATTCTTAAATGAATGCAGAAGGTTTATGCTGTTTGGCTTTACAAATCTCAGACCATCCTTTGAGGATTCGAAAATGTTTATTCCTGTGAACTCAGTAGTTATTCCTGATGGATTCTAGGTATATCAGGTGGATCAGTTCTAAATTTGTATTCTCTAACCTGCGATTCCTACTATGCTCTCTCTTCATATTCTACTTGCTTTAATTAGATTATCAAAATCTAAACTCCCTTCTCATTCAATCGATAATTTGACATGTTCTTTTGATTACTCACTTAATTTCTTTTTCTTTTCTTTTTTTCCTCCTCCTTTTAGCTTCAGTTTCTAATCGAATTTTATTCTCCAATTAGCATTCAACTTCTGCAAAATCAAAATCTTAGTTTTTGGGTTGATCCTAGTTCTGATTTGCAATCATAATGTAGAACTATATTTGAAAAGTCGAAATAGTCCCAAAACTGCAAGATCTTATGCTCAAAGAAACTCCAGAAACTCCAGAATCAAGGTAATCTGAAACTGAGATAAATAGATTAGGAAACTAGGGTCTGAGGGTAAGGAAATAAAAGGGAATATCAGTTGCAGATATCTGAATATAAGAATGATTCAAACCAGTAACTAGGAATCAAGAAAACAACCTGTAGGACAGGAGAGGCATCAAAACAGGGATAGAATTATGGTTAGAAGAGGAACAAATTAATCAGGAATTGGGAATAGAATGCATATTGAAATAGCTCTGAAATAATGTAGTAAACAATCATAAATCAATAAACAAACATGCAAACAAAACCTAACTACCGATCCCAAAACTGGGCAGAGAACTGGTCTAAAACAGAATCGGACAGAATGGAGGGAGATTTCTTGAAATAGCAGATCCATAGTCAGAAGGACCTGGAATTAGGATCGAGTCTCCCTTAGGATGGGTAGAAGATTCGATCAAAATTTGGAAAGGGTCTTATGGTTGGATTGGGATATGAGAAAATGGATTGGGGAACAAGTTATCCCCAAAACCCAGAAACAGAATTAGAAATAAAGAAGTTTTAAGATTAATGTCACCTTTCAACGGATATTGAAGATCTCAAGGACTAGTAGAACAATAGTAATCAAAGAACATAAACAAAGAAGATCCACCCGGGCTTCTCACTACAAGGTGTCGGCTAGATCAAACATTAACCCTATTATCTTGATCAAACAAAAGTTCTTCATGGAAGAAGATAGCAGCAGCTTGTATTAAAAATTGTTGAGCTTGGATGGTACCCAAGAGTTGCTTTTATAACTTGAGAAAGAGACAAAGCAAGTCCACCAATTAGGAAGGTTCCAAAAAGAAAAACTAATTGCTTGTCTAAAAGAATAAAGACAAACAACTTACTACAACTTAAATTGACCCACCAGTTCAGCCAACTGAACCGAACCAAAAAACTAAAACATAAAATAAATCAGCCACTCAACACCAAAATTGTGGGCTAACCTAACCCTCCAAATCGTGAACTTAAGTGACCCTCTTCCTTCTAGAGTATGTCTTCAATTCTATATCAGTTTTCTCCAGCTTGAAAACATGTCTCTGACGAATGGGTGAAGGACATGTAACGCTCATATAAGTTGAGATCGAGCTTCTTAAAACTAACAACATGAATCCAAGTACTATTGTGTTGTGGGCAACTTTTCCCTTTGACAAGGAATGCGTGATAACCCGTACCACGACAAGTAGTCTCGTAGGTGTCATCCAAAACTTCTTTAATAATATCGACAGTTGGTGGCTTCAACTGGGGCAACCTCAGTATGTGTTCCGAATCACCATCGTCTGAGTGATGTCCCACATGAGACATAGAGATGAAAATCAGCCATATTGAAAACAATGTTTATGGTCATATATCATCGGGCAACTCGAGCACATAAGCATAAGGTCCTACTCGTTTCAACACCTTGTAGAGACGGAGTTTAGAGTTGACACATAAAGTTGACGACAATCAGTTGTGGCTTTAGACACTTCATATGTGTCGTCAAACGTCAGCATGCACCTTTGTGATGTGGCACAAGAATTCGTCAGCGTCAAGGCTAACTTGAGCTTAGGGTAGAAGTGGAACAAGATCAATAGGTCACTTTGCTTGAACTCCAAGCAGTATTTTAAAAGGAGTATGACATGTCGTTTGCTTCACTAAGCTATTGAGCAAATTCACCAATATTGAGAATGGAAGGCCACATTTTTTCATAATCTCAAACTAAGCATCTCAACATGTTTCCCAAGCTTTGGTTCACTATCTTTGTCTGTCCGTTAGTCTGTTGATGGAATGCAGTTTTCAGCTTTGAATTTATTTTTAGCCACAATATCTTCCAGAAGTTACTAATGAACTTGACGTCACAGTCAGAAACAATGCTATTAGGCAGTCCATGCAATCACACAAGCATCTCAACAAGTTTCCCAAGCTTTGGTTCACTATCTTTGTCTGTCCATTAGTCTGTTAATGGAATGCAGTTTTCAGCTTTGAATTTTTTTTCAGCCACAATGTCTTCCAGAGGTTACTCATGAACTTGACGTCACAGTCAGAAACAATGCTATTAGGCAGTCCATGCAATCGCACCACTTCCTTGAAGAACAACTTTGCAACCTGATAATCAAAAGTCTTGCGACATGGTTAGAAATGGGCCATCTTAGAGAAACGATCTACAACTACCATGATGGAATCATATCGTTCTCTAGTATGGGGCTGCCCAAGCACAAAATGCTAACATCTAGCCATTGTGCATGGGAGACAAGTAATGGTGACTGTAAACTCGTCGTTTGCTTCCCTCCTTTTAGCAAGATGACATTCTCGACACCTCTTGATCACATGATTAACAGCCCTTGCAATGTGTGCCAATTATATCGATCTATCACCTATATAAGAGTCATGTCTTTGTTGAAATTTCCTCCCCAACCTCCTCCGGGGAACTCCCGTATGATGTGATGTCGTAGGGAAGAGTTTGGAAGACAACAATGTTCCCAAGAATAAAAACCCATCGTGCATTGAGTATTAAGGATGTTTCCCGCCTTGCTGTAACTCCTCATATATTGTGCTGAAATCTGTGTCGGACGTGTACTCACCATGAATCTGATTGATGCTAATGGCATGTGCTGAAAACATGTTCAATGTAAGCATTGTTCGTCTAATTGCATCAGCAATTGCATTCTCCTTAACAACTGTATACTGCATGACGAACATAAACTCTTGTAAGTAAGCTACCCACTTGGCATGCCGGTTGCTAATCGACTTCTGAGAGTGAAGGTAAGTCCTCATGATCAGTGTAAAGAAGAAATTTCTTAAGTGGTCGATATGGTCTTCTAGATGTTTGGTGTAAATCAAGATATCATCCAAATAAACAACCAAAAATCAACCAATAGAGGGATAGCACCTAACACATAACTCCCATGAAAGTGCCAGGTGCATTTGTCAAACTGAAAGGTATGACTTTCCACTCGAATAGTCCATCTTTGGTCTTGAAGGAAGTCTTCCATTCGTCTCCTGGCCGAATACAAATTTGATGGTAGCTGCTCCTAAGGTCCAACTTGGAGAAAACCTTAGATTCGGACAAGTCCAACATGTTAGCAAGTTGGGGTATAGGGAACCTATACTTGAGCAACCCAGTGCACGAGGCTCCCGCTACTGCAGGGTCTAGGAGGGACAAGTGTACTTGATGGTTATTTTATTAATAGCTCTGTTGTCCACATATATGCCATGAACTGTCTTTCTACAACGTAATGCTGGTACGGCACAAGGACTTAAATTCTCCTCAACAAACCCTTTGTGTGATAGATCATCAACTTACAACTTGAGCTCTGCATCTCTGTAGGATTGAGCCAGTAAGTTGGAAGCTTCAATAGCACCGAACCAAGTAAGGCAATAGCAGGAGTCACAAAAATCAAAAAGTAATTCTTTGATTGGTTACCTCATGTTAAGGAGTGACTTCCTGAGTAACAAGGGCCAAAATCCTTCCTGTATCATGACAGGTATAAACAAAATTCTTCTGTTGAATAGCCAACATCTCCTTATGAGGTATGACCAGCACTTTCTTCTCAGTATCAATGCTTTTCCAGTAGGTCCTTAAAGGTCTACATTGTCACATTTCAGCTAGGACATTCACTGGATGGAAGACAGTATGAAGACCCTTCCAATTGAACACATGTTGATTTTTTTTTTACCCCAAACCATAGCATCATTATCATACATCCACATTCGGCCAAATAAAACATCAATGAGTCTCATAGGAATCACATCGCACCATATGTCCTCATACAAATTAAGCTTCAAAGGCACATAAGATACGACTAACCACATAAAAAAAAATACTCCTCATTGACATCATCCGCATCATAGTCATCCCCACAAAAATCACTATCATTGAGTGGGTATGGAAAGAGATAAGGTTAGACATCTTCTAGTACTTCTTCAATTTTAGCAACGGCATTTACTGGCTGATGATTTGGACGAGTTTTTGCCAAGTGTCCAATTTCTTGAAAATAATAACATTAAACCATGTTGCCACTACTTATAGGTGTCGTCCCCGTGTTATCATTACGTGGAGGAACTGAGCCAAGTGTAGGGGTTGAGGTAGTGGGTTTAGTTGCCGGAAAATTATTCTTATTCTCTCAATATTGAAAACCAAACCTTCTACCAGCAGGTGCTGCTAACTCCTCTACACGGAGAGCTTTCTTGAACAATCCCGTAATGTTGATATCAGCCTGACACAATAGTACTTAGATTCATGTTGATGATTTCAAGAAGCTTGATCCCGAATTGTATGAGCGATACATGTCCTTCACCATTCATCAAAGATGAATGATTTCATGTCAGGGGGGTGCTAATGTAGAATTAAAGACTTGCTCTTGAAGGAAGAGAGCTAGGCCACCGAAGCCACAATTTTGTTAAAGAGTTGCTATTTGTTTTTATGTTTTGTTATTTGGTTTAGTTCAGTTGGCTGAACAAGGTTTGGTCTAATTTAAGTTGTTGGTTCATTGTAAGTTTGTCTTTATTTTCTTAGAAGACAAACAATTAGTTTCCTTTTTTTTTGTTTCTATTTTTTTACATTCTTTTTGTAACTAAGCAACTATTTTGATTGGGAGACTTTCTATTTTGGAACCTTTCCTAATTAGTGGACTTGCTCCTTCCCTATTCTATATTATAGAAGCAACTCACAGGCTTACATTGAAGCCACGATTTTGACATACATATTTGTTGCTCAATGCTACTTTCTTCTCCAATGAGTTTCTTGTGCTAGATCAAAATGTGGGGGATAGTGTTTGATCTAGTCGACCTCTTGTGGTGAGAAAACCATGTAGTTCTTCCTTGTAGTGAGAAGCTCGGTGGCACTGGTTTTTCTAGAATAGGTCACGGTTCATGGGGAGGCCGAGACCGTGGTGGTAACAGCAGTTTACAGTCCTTAAATCAAGGTACGCATCAGTGTACTCACTTTGGTACGATGAATCACATTGTTGATACATGAACCTAAGTGGGCTCAACAACTGTCTACTACTGCTACTACTAGTACATCATATCACAACTCTATTGTGGCATTATCCTCAGACACCAATCAGGCTTCTAACTCTAGAGGTAGTCAGTTCATTCCTCTATTAGGCGATGAACTCAATCACTTCATTGTATTCAACAGATTGAGACTCTACAACCACTGCTACCATTGCTCATTCAGGTACTGGTGCAATTCTTGCTTCCTCTTCTTCCACACAAAAAATTTGGGGAAAGGTGAACAATACTTCCCTACCTATTAATACCAACACATGGGTCATTGACTCTAGTGCCACTTCTCATATGACCGGTAAGGCTCATGTACTTTCTTCACTTCAGAAAATTAATCAACCCTCTAGAATTATACTTTTCGTTGGCTCGTCTACTCAAGTATCCGTCTCTAGTTGTGTTACTTTGTCTTCTCTTCCTACGCTTAAATATGTTCTTCATTTTTACTAACTTACCATTAAGTCTTATGTTTGTTAGTCAGTTGACTAAATCCCTTAACTGTTCAATAACATCTTATCCTACCTGTCGTGCTTTTTAGGATCTCCAGACAAGGAAGACGATTGGTGGAGGGCATGAGAAGAACGTTCTCTATTACTTCGACAATGTCGCTTCTATCTTTGGTTATACTGCTTCTAGTGTGTCTAGCCCTCTCTAGTGGCATTACTGGTTGGGACAACTCACTCTTTCCAAACTCTAATGTATGGTTACAAGCATATCTCTCAACTTGGGTGTGAGGTGTGCAAGCCTGGAAAGCATCATCGTACTTCATTTCTTTCTCATGATGTCTCTCGGAGTTCTTTTTTATTTTCTATAGTTCATATTGATATTTGGAGTCTGTGTCATGTCAAGAGTCAAGTCAGATTTTTCCTACTTTGTTACCTTTGTTGATGATCACTTTGAAATGACTAAGTTATATAAGTTAAGAGATCGACTAGAATATTTCTGTCCATTTTTAAGCAATTTTACAATGAAATAAAGACTCAATTTAGTGTGTTAACTAAAGTTTTCCGCTCTAACAATGCCCTTGAATATACTCAATGAGAATTTTGTTCTACTAATCGGATGATACATCAAACTAGTTGCATATATACTCCTTAGCAGAACAGTGTGGCTATGAGGAAAAACCAACATTTACTGGAAGTTGCTCGATCCCTTATAATGAAGGAGTAGATTACAAGTAACTAATTCCACAGTTTATAACCCCAAACAATACAAATAAGAGTAAAAAACAAAGAAATAATACCATCAAATAAATCCCCAAGGATACAATATCCATATAGGAGTAAAACCAGCCCAAAACATAACCCGATAGGAGAGAGAAAGACTTGTTATAGAGTTGGAGAGAGAGATGTGCGGCCAGGGCTGTAGGAGTCCGATTGAGTTGCACTCTTGGGCATAGATAGTCCCTAGGGAGGGTACAAAAACCCCCAAATTTGAGAGGATTCTGACGGTTGATTGTGAAGTTACAAGCTTTCTTGATTTTCTGACCTAGGAGAGAAAATTGAGAAGAACCTTCAAGAACAGCAGCTGAATGCTTCCAACAGTGACTAGGTAAGGATTGTAGAACCCTTATGAGGCCTGAAATACCCTAATTGAAAACCTGGCTGAACAAAGTATAGAAGAGAGAAAGAGAGGAGATCAATCTCTCTCTATTCCCACTAGGATTGCTGATCGGTTCTGATTTCTGCAGACTTTTATCAGAATCTGAATTATACCTCTTGAATGTTACAGCAAATAAAATTTAGAAAAAAAAGAATAATAAAATGGATGGGGGGTTGAGAAGGGTAAAAGAGAATAAAGGAAGTGGCTATCTTAACCTGGGCTTCTCACCCACAGCTATCTCAGCTGCTCTAAGTATTTAGTTGCAAACTTTCTTTCATAAATGCAAACTTTCTTTCATTCAAATCTGTCCAATAATGGTACATATGCCTCTCTATTTATAGAGGGGAAGTTTACAATCATACTAATACTAGGAGCTAGTTTCCCAATAGGACTAGACACTCCTACTACAGCTAGGAATTCAAAATAGGACTAAGACTTGACTTTATGACTCCAACATGGAATATGACTAACAAACTAATAGTCCATATAGGACTTTACAACCAATTAATGGCCTAATGGGCCTTTATAAAATTAAATAGCAACTAATTAAACTAATGAATAAAATCCCGTTTTTCTACCTTCTACCCATATTTTAGGCCTATTAAAGTGGCCCATTTCAAAGAAAATCCATGGGATCAAAGGCCCAACACATACATAACACAACCCAAGGCTTATTTGCAATAAAATAAGCCCAAGTGACTTATCTACATCACCTTATGTTTCACATGCATCTTCCCAAGCCTTTTATTAGTGTTTTTTTAACTGCCTACTACATGATTAATCACATGCCATCCGCTGTTATTGACAACCTATCACCCTTTTTCGTGGTTTTTCCCAACACATCCTTGTTTCGTTTACCACCACGAGTGTTTAGTTGTATATGTTCTGTTCACAACATTCGCACTGGTCTTGATAAATAATCTCTATGTACTACCAAGTGTCTGTTCCTCGGGTATACTCGCACTCAAAAGGGATATAACTGTTATGATCCCATTACACATCAGCATCTTGATAGTGCTGATGTTTACCTTTTTTTAAACTACATATTTTTCCGTTGGGAGTCATATGTTGGACATTGATCTCCTTGATCCTCCACCTATTCCTGTACCCATTCCTCTTAACTCCACCACTATTACTGCTACTTCCCCACCTAAGTAATTGTAGGTTTCATTCCCAACTGACTTCAACAATGCTTGTTGATCATCCGATACTGCCCTCTACTTCGTCAAAACCTTTTCCTAGGGATCCTACTTATGTTATCCTTCCAATAACTCTTCGTAAAGGTATGGAAACCTGGACTAAAAAATATTATCTTTCCTATAATGTTTCTAATTTTTTCAGTTTCTCACCTTCCACCCTTCCATCGCACTTTTGCTTTATCATTATCTATTGTGCCTGTGCCTACTAAGTACCAAGAAGCATTGTCCCATCTTGGTTGGAAGAGTGTTATTGATGTAGAGACGGATGCCTTGTTAAACCATCAAACATGATCTCTTAGGCTCTGTACTGTAACGATTCTGTTTTTTAAACTTGATTTTGGGTCTGGCAAATCTTTTAGCATTTCTATGTTTTTGAAGTGATTCTGTGTTTTAAATGTTGTATGGTACCACTAAAAAAATGTTTTTGTAAACCTGGAAAAAACAGAAACTTGTACGATTTGCACTCAACAGAATCGTTTCTTTTAAAAACCAATATTTACATAAAATGCCATCTACACCATGAGTGCCAAAGTTGTGATTTCTCAATACAATCTAAGGATGGTCAATGATTTTTTAATAATATTTAAGTTATGAAAACCATTATTACACAAATAACTAGAGTTGATATGACAACCTGAGAAGTATGCATGCACGAAACAATATATGTAGAGCTATACAAAGGAAAGAAATCTTGAACCAGTGAAATTATTTGGTACTCCATCCAAGTAAAGAAGGCATCAACTTTATACTTTTACTTGATGCCAGAATCTTCCACCCAAGTTGATTAGTTCACTTCAGGATCTTCTCTTGGCTCCCATTTCAACTCTTACCCAATTATTGCCATCATGATTTTGCTTAGACCAACCTTCAGTAATCAGCAATACCGAACCATAGATCCCGCAACCATAATTTATCAAAAGCAAGAAAAAAAGGTCTATGGGCTTCTGAAGTACAGAACTGTAGATTTGATTTGGATATTAAAAATTGAACAAAAGCAGACAACTGAAATACCATCCATATTAACATGATGAATCATCACATTCACCAGAGTTACTGGTGCTACAACATTACATTGGTTGCCCATTATAGTAGGAAATACTCTGCTGAAAACTTAAGAGTGGAAAATGAAGCAGCAAGGGAGCTATTGATTTGATCTTGTTATTGTTGTAAAGGGGGGACATCTGGGATTGGAGCTGAAGTAGCAAGGTGTTAGAAAAGAGAGGTAAGGCTTGCAATTCCAGCAAGAGATGTAAAGAAAGCAGCTGAAATTAAGGAGAGAGTGCAAAAGCTTAAGAACTTAGATGGTTATAAAACAAAAGCTGCTCACAGATTGTAGAATGAAAGCAGCCTTTTGGATCTCAAAATCACAAAACCGAATATACAAAAGGAATAAAATGCTTACAATAAAAATAATTTATCAAAAAATAAACTGCAATTTCATGCGAGAGCTCCCAGTTTTCGGATCTCAGGATATTGACAGAAAGGTGAAGACAACAAAAGACAGGACAACAATGATTTGTTCTGCAACAAAATTCAACCGACAGTCCATCACAGAGCTTACTACCAACGCTAGTCCAAAAGTTTTCATGAGAAAACCGTTCATCATAATTCAGGACAATGAGAAGAAACAGAAGAGAGTAAAAAAACTAGAATCCAAAATGGGAAAGAAAAAAAAACAAACAAAGACAACAAACAAATCACACACATATCAAACTGAAATGAGAAAACCATCACCACCAACAACCGACCTGAGAAATGATGAAACTGAACATCACAAAGTCAAGCTTTAGGTTTCCGTCGAGAAACTTGCAACCTAAGGACGATGTTTCTTCAGAAATCCAACGCTCCTCGTCTACTCTTGTGAAGAAGAAGCAGCAAATGATAAACATAGGGTTTACAATGCCATCGATCAGTCCTATTGTTATGTTTTGAGTGCAATTTCCTGATTTACCCCTCTTCACTTAAGTGAGTCATTTGATTCTGCGCCTTTTGCTCAGAATCGATTCTGAGAATGATCATGTTCCAAAAAAGAGACTCCAAAACCTTAAAAGTGCCCGGTTCATTTCAAAAAAACAAGAAATTGAACTGGGCTTACCATACAGTTTTTACCCCATTTCTGTTCCAAAAAAAAAAGAAAAAACAATAGAATCCATTTTTTTGAACGTTACAGTACAGAGCCTTACTGACTTACCCCCAAGGAAGGAACCCAAGTTGTCGGGTATACATTGTCAAGTATCTACCAAATCGTCCTGTTGAATTCCTGAAAGCTCACTTGATCACCAAGGGATATACTCAGACGTATGGCGTTGATTATTTTGAGACCTTCTCTCCAATACTCAAAACATTATTAAATCCTTGGATGTTAACCTCAACTGGAGTCTATTTTAACTTGATACCAAAAATGTGTTTCTTTATGATGATTTAGAGGAGGAGGTGCATATGATGCAACCTCCTAGGTATGTTGCTCAGGGGAAGAATGCATCAAAGGATTGTCAACTTCACAAGGTTATTTATGGGTTGAAACAGTCCACTCGTGCTTGGTTTGACAAATTCAGCAAGGTCAATGGTAGCTATGGTGCTTCTGCGATCATTTTTGTGTTTGTTCGTCAATGTGGGTTCAAGACTTCAAGGTGGTTTTCCTGGTTGTGTATGTGGATGATATCACTATTTCTAGTGATGACTCCTTTGGGATTGAAGATGTTAAGGCATATTTGCATCAACATTTTCATGTGAAAATTTTGGGAATGCTCCAATATTTCTTGGGTATTAAAGTTGTTCATAGTACAACGGGAGTCAGTTTTGTGGAAGTATGTACCTGATCTTCTATCTGAGACTGAGAGGTAAGGCTCTAAGCCTATTAATACTCTTATGGATCCACATCTAAAGCTTGGAGTGCGTGATGACATAGATTGTGCATAAAACATCAGTACAGGCAATTTGTTGGAAGACTTATTTATCTTATTGTAACTCGACCTGATATTTCATCTGCTGTGAGTGTGATTAGTTAGTTTATGGAAACTCCTAAACAAGCCAATTGGGAAGCTGCTTGATGTATTTTGAGGCATCTTAAGGGTGCCCTCGGGAAAGGTCTTGTTTATCAATGTCATGGTCACACCGGTATTATGGGTTACTCTGATGTTGATTCGGCTGGTGGTGACGGTGATCATAGATCTACTACTAGATACTACACATTTGTTGGTGGAAATCTTATTACCTGGAGGAGTAAGAAGCAGACTACAGTGGCTCGGTCAAATGCACAGGACTAAATACAGAGCTATGACTCATACAACAATTGAGATGATGTGGCTCAAAATCTCTCATTCAATTGGACTTTTCAGTTAGTAAACCCATGAATATTTACTGTCATAATCAAGTTGCGATTTATAGTTCCAGTAATCCAGTTTTCCATAACAAGCCAAAGCATATTGAGGTTGACTATCATTTTGTAAAGAATGTGGTTATGCAAAAGCTGATTTCTACTATGTTTGTCAACTCATGAGACTAATTTGGAGATATGTTCCTTAAGGCATTGCATCGGCCTCTTTTTATTTTTTATTTTTTTTGGTAAGCCGTCCTACATTTTCAAGTGGTTGTTCCAAGCTGGTTTGGAAGATATACACATATTCCAGCTTGAGAGGGAGTGTTAAAGTGTTAAGAGGCTATCTCGTCTCAGCCAAAAAAAAAAACACACAAAATAACCGAGATCTCAGAGAGATTTTGAAACATGCCTATCCTTCTTTCTTAGAATATTAAAAGGAAAGGAATTGTACATCCAAAAAGGCAATAAAAGAAAGGAGAAAGAAAAGATGACAACAGATTAAAATAAAAAAGGGGAAAAAAAAAAAAAAAAAGCAATATATAGGGAGAAACCTGATCACATCCATTTTTTGCATCTTTAAACACATACGATCACATTATTGCCCACTTTTTCAAAGGATGCCCACAAAAAAATTGGCATAACAACAAAGATGCTCTATGGGTTCAACTCTTGGAATCAATATAGAATATCTGTTGAATTAAACAGGTGCTTATTATGAATTGCAAGTAACATGACTTTCATTGGACTCGTCTAAGACTTGGGGGGTTAAGTGATAGATCAAAAAATACTCCACATATGTACAATCGGAGACAGAAAGTATATTCAATGTAGTAGCCTAAAAAGTAAAAATCAGCTTTTTGGGGCTTAGACCTGATTTTGTAACCATTTTTTTCTAGTTTTTCACTCCAGGATAGCACATGATCCAAATATCAAGGAATATGAGAAAGATCATCCAAGACGCAGCAGTCTGAAGCATATAGCATGCACAACCAGAGAAGACCAACAACCACCTTTTTTCCCCTTACATAATGCAACTGACAACAGTTCAACACAGAAAGATAATTGAAGATAAGAAAGTGACATCTAATCCATTACTGATGAGAATTAATCACTATCCAGGATGGTATTCATTAGAACCACAGGAGTATATTGATTTGGAGACAACTAACATACTTCAAAAGAAAACTGAGATTAGCAAAAGGTTATCATAGAGCAGAAATTATAGCAAATAATCCAAACAAGTCTTACAAAGAAACAAAAGGACTCAATAAAGAAAGGCATGACACACCTTTCAGTAAGTCACTTTTACAGTTCCAATTAACTGAATAACCAGGTAAGAGAAAATTCCAAATTCGGATACTTGGACGAAATTCTAGTGTTTGGTACTCTCAGCAGCATTCTCCTCCTTTCCCAGGGCAACCACAACTTTCTTTAGGATGGCTTCTATTGGCTGGTGAGAATTCTCCACAGCCTTGGAAATTACCTGCCATCGCTCACCATGCTTTGGTTCTGCCACGATACATCTTTTTAAGACATCTTTCTGGTACTCTTCATTTCCATGCTGAAGCTCAAACTTGTAGTACAAAGCCCAGAAATCCCCAATAACTGGCGCGAGAGTTACTGCCCTATTCAACCAGTTTCTAGCTTTCTCCACCTTCCTGTCATGCCAAAACAATTTCGCCACAGCAGCAATGACATGGGGATCATGATCACACCGCTTGAGTGCATCAGCACTTTTTGTTTTGCGTTGGGGACGTGGGGCCATCTCAATTGACGCTGCCCACAGGATACCACTGGTAGGGCATTCTTGCAATCCCTTTGCCATCAAAATATCAGCTTCCTTCTTATTTCCATGCCTTAATTCAGCTCGAACTGCAGCAAGCCAAAGTTCAGGATTTTGGGGATTCTTCTTCCTGGCCATGGTAAGAATCGCTCGTGCTTTGCTCAGACCATTCATCTTCTCCTCGAGATTAGCAAGGGAAAGCCAAAGAGGAATGCAACTGGGGCAATGCTTTAGACCTGACTCATAAGCTTCCTTGGCTTGCTCCAATCGACCAAGACGATCCTCCAGCTGTCCAAGCATAAGCCACAATTTGAAGAATGAAGGGAAAAGTTTCAGCCCCTCTTCAAGCAATTTCCTCTCCTCTGTGGTGTTCCCCAATTCTCTCTCAACAATGGCTGATTTCATCCACACCCTTTCTGTGCCTCCTCTTTCTCTAGCTTTAGCAAGAAGCATTCTTGCTCGCTCAGGCTCATGGTTCTCAAACTCCAGCTTGAAAGCCGCAAGCCAGATTTCCTCAGAGTTAGGAATGGCAGCATAGGCTTCCTGGAGAATAGCTCGGGCAGCAGGAACATCTCCAGCAAGCCACTTCTCTTTGGCACCCATCAACCATAAGACCTCAGCCTGTGGTCTGTATGTCACTGCTTTCCGTAGTAGAGCATCAAGAGATTCTCTGGTCCCATGACTCTTCTCAAGCTGTGCTGCCTTGAGCCATATACTCTTCTTGGTTAGGAACACAGTAAGAGCATGAGCATAGATAGCCCGGGCAGTCTCAATGGAACCCCTCTTCTTGCACTCCTCGGCATCAGCAACCCATGTCCTCTTTCGATCTTCTTCCTCAACACCAATGCCAATGGTGTTACGAATTATAGCCTGGCAAGTCGCCACAGATCCAGCTCTTTCTGCAGCTTCAGCCTCTTTCATCCAGGCTTCTCTATCGATCTCCAATCCTTCCCTTTGCAAGGACCTGATACCTCTCTCTATTATCTTCCCAACCATAGCAGTATTACCATTAGCCTCTTCAAGCTTCGCAGCAGTAATCCAGATAGCTGGCTCCTTTGAGAGTTTCTCTCTTGCCCTATTAAGAACCTTCTTTGCATTATCATAAGTTTCCAGCCTTGCAAGAGCGAGCCACAGCTCAACATGCAAAGGACAACACTCCACGGCTCTCTGAAGCAAAAGCCTAGCATCTTCCTCATTGGCCAACTCTACAACTGCTTTCCAGAGCCTAACAGAATCAGGGTTATGCTCGAGCCCCTTCCTCAACACCCTGCTCTTGCTCATATCATTATCCTCCAGCTTCGCAGCCTGCATCCACAGCTTCACCGAGTTCGGGATAGCCTTCACACCCTTGGCGATCACGGCCTTAGCTTCTTCCATATTTTTATTATTCTCGCCACCAGCCAGCCTACATGCTTCCAACCATACATCCTCATTCTTGGGGCACTCCTCACAACCTTTCTGTATCAACTGTCTAGCTACTTGAAGCTTCCCTGCTACTTCCTCCAGTCTTGCGGCTGCAATCCATCCTGGAGGGTGTTTTGGGTTCGTCTGCGTTACAGATTTGAGCAGCAACCTAGCCTTTTTAATGTCCGAAATTTCAGCATCACTTGTGATCTTCATACTCTTGAGGTCAGTGAGATAACCCTTGGGATCCACAACCGTTAACCCCGAAACAGAATCAGATAGCCTATCCAACTTCAACGACAACACAGTCCCTCTCCCTTCTCCCACAGCTGTTAAATCAGTAACAGGAGTCTGAGCCCATGGAGTCTCTGTACCACCTGCAGCCCTGCTCTTGGGATCCAACGCTGTTACATGCTCCTTTTCCTGCCTAGCCTTCTCAAGTAGCGTATCGGGAACAGGCACGAAACTCTCGAACCGCTTCTTCTTATTCCTCAACGAGTAATCACCAATCTCAGGAATGCTATCCCACTCTTCTGCAGACAAAGAATATAATTTCCTCTTCAAATCCGCAAATTGCTCCGTGATCTTAGGATTAGAAGCTCGATACTTCTCGATCTCCTGCTTCAACCTAGCTTCTCTTCGATCCTTCCTCCTAGAGTCCATCCTTTTATCGATGCTCTCCCAAACAGCATCTGCCTCCTTGTCATCCTCGTCATACTCTGCAGAAGCAAAAAGCCCGACATCGTTCCCTTCAAACTCATCAAACTTCTGATTCTCATCATAACCCTTTTCGTCCGCTTCGTCCTCTTCCTCCTCCTCACCCCCAGGACCTTTCCCCCTTCCCCTACCAACGGCAGCACCAGTAGCAGCGCCGCCAATTGTGGTGGCAGACCGGTCGGGGAGGTCAGGAGCAGCTCTGGCAGGACCAATATCGGAACGGGTGGTGAAACCAGTGGCACCACGACCAAGGCCCGCCACATAATTGGGAGGAGGCTTGGAGTTAAGGAATTCTAGCCTGGGTTTCGGGGGAACAGGAGCTTGCATCCCTCCCAGAAGAGGAGAGAGGAGGGCCAGGGTTGAACTGGATCGAACACCAAGATCAGAAATGTTCGTTGAGTCATCGCCGATCAATCGTCGCGGCGACAAGAAGAGGCGTTGGAGATTGGCAGGAATGCCACACTTCTCTTCAATTACGAGTTTTGTGGCCCCAAGCGTGGTGGAATTTGGATTTACGTTTAAAATTAGGGTTTTGTTGTCGAGGCAAGTTACGAAAACCATGGTCACCACTCACCACCACCACCACCTGTGACTGTGAAAGAGCCTGAGAGTCGAAAGAAACTAGCAACAGAGAAGAATAGATGGTAGAAAAGCATTCAGAAACCGAACAATCGAAGAATCAAAGAGACTTACTCTACAGCCTTTATGGAGAATTAGAGATCCCCCTGTCCAGTGTCCACCGCCCTTCCTTGAGTTTTTGTTAATTCCTAACCTGCTTGCCAAGAATGTTGCTCTTCCCAAATGCCTATTAGCGAGAACTAGGCTTGGCTTGGTTATTGCATTCTATAATAACAATCGTGAGAGTAAGAATGTAATTTCCCACCAATGGCAACGGATAAAAATCCTCTGTTTTGCTCCATCCTGTTTTTCTTTGTTTTGCCCCTGCCGCAGACGGCACATAGCATTACTTTAAACAAACGGTTAAGATTGAGTTAAAAACCAACAAAGCAAAACCCGGTTTTAGGCTTGAATGAATAGATCTACTCATTTGAACCAAATCGGACCGGACATATTAGGTTTGAATCAAAACCTAAAGAAACTCCCATTGTTTTGCATTCTCTCGCCCTCTCATTGCTTTCTCTGACACCGCTCTCTGCTCATGAAGGAAACTCTCTCACCTCTCTCTCTCTCTCTCTCTCTCTCTCTCTCTCTAACCTTTATGGTTTTATTTCTACTCTTACTACTCAACCTCCACCATTGCGCTGATGAATCCTCCTCACTCCCAAATCCTCAATCTAAATCCTTCTAACCCTCCGTTACACGCCCTACCTCTCGGTTAGTTGGATCCTCCATTGTCATCACTCCTCCCACCATGGCTGCCACTTCTACCCTCAACCTAACCCTTCCTCCCATCTCCCTAAAGCCGTTTAGGGCACACCCTCAGTTGACTTTTGAAGACCTCTCTACTAAATTGGGCTTTCTATCTGCTAGCTCCATATTTGGCCTTGTCATCGACTCTCTCAAGCACTCTAAGGAAAGATTAAGGGACTTCTTCGTCTCCATTTGGGATCCTAGAGGAGCTATCTTTGTTTGCTACATAGAATTCGGAAGTTTCTATGTGGACTTTATCTCTGAGGAGGCTCGAAATATTGTCTTCTCCTTGTCTCCTTGGTTGTGTGACAGTCATCTTCTGCAACTGAGTCTTCATGCTCGTGATTCTGATGTCTCCAAAAGAGAACTTGAGTTCATCCCTATTTGGATGCATGTTTCTAATATCCAATATGTGGCTTTTCCCTTCCACAACATTCGGACATCAGTGTCTTTCCTGGATAAAGTCCTCGACTTCAGTCTTAACTTCTCTAAACTTGGGTTGCCTCCTGGTAATGCTCGAATCAAGGTTTCCCTGAAGAAAAATGGCCTAGTCTACCTCAACACCAGGATCAATCTTCCTAATGGTTCTATTGATGTTCAATTCGAGTAGAATTTGCTTCCTTTGTGGATGGATCACCCACAAGCTTGAGCAATGTCCTTCATTCATTAACACCTCTCCTGGACATGCCAATTATTGGAATTTCCAATCTATCATTACCAAACCACTGCTCATCAATTGTTGTCAAGTACATAGTCCGGTACAGTGTGTGCAAAATGTGCACAACCCTATCTCTCCCCCTTCCCTCCCCTCTGACGGGGTGGTTTTATCGGTGAGTGCTTCACTATCACATTTATCACCAATACCAATTCCTGAAGATGCTGAAGACCCTAGTCCCATCTTTGGGGATGATACTATTATGATACATGTTGATTCTTCTGAGGTGCATATGGTACCTATCTCCCCCTCTAATGACTCGTTTTGGTCGCAACTACAGTTCTCTCTCGATCTCAAAGTTTCAAACAACTTTTTCCATCTCTGAGTGCTTCCATATCTCAGTGTCTAATCAATCCGATCAGGCTTTGGACATCTTATCCCGGTCTATGACCTCTTGGAAATTTCACTACCCCTTAACCAGACTTGCAGACTCAACACTAATCCCCAACCCCACTTGACCCTACCTACCGAAGCCACTCGTTGCTCAATGGATCGACTCTGTACTCCTACCCTGGAAATTCCTACCACACCTACTACCTCTTCCACCTCACTCTGAGATCCAGATGTTTCATTTAGCAGAGATAAGAATGTAACCATCCAGTACTTCTTTAATTCCTTGGAACCCTCGACCACTAACACCCTTCACATTCCTAACAACCACTCCAACCCCACCCCTTCCATTGCCCCCCCCCCATTTGGATGAGACTCTGAAACCTAGACTTAAGAAATGCACCAACCCGGATGTCTCGGAGGATCCATCCTCAACATCATTTGCGACCTCATTCCTGAAACACTTTACCGTTCTGAAAAATCCACAAGGCCTTCTCTAGCAGATTTTTGATCGATTCAAAGTGAAGGACACCAAAGCCGATCATGAAGTCACCTAGAAGGAATCGGCGTTCATGTCTTTACATCCATAGGGGCTTTGGAGCAAGGGAGGGATAAAAGGACAACCACATAGAATCGGGTAACGGTTATTAGTTATTTTCACCGATCTTCTATCTACTTATCCACCCTCTTCTACATACTTCTTAGCATTATTTTTTCTTGGTTTCATTTTGCTTATCATTACTTGAATAGGCAATTCAGACCAAGGCATTTTTTATTTATGTTCTTCTCTGTTCCTGTGACTCTCCTTTCCTCTGCATGTGTGAGTTTATGTTTTTTGCCTATTTTCTCTATCCGTCACTTTCTTTTTTCTAAGCTTTTGTGGTACTATTGTTTATTTAGTTCTTTTTATGCAACTACTTTGTTAATACCGGGAACACATCAACCACAAGGTGTAATCCATCTCCAAGTACAGTCTTGGGGTATATGATACCGGTAACACCTTGGCCACAAAGTGTAATCCGTGACCGTTTACCTAATCTAGCATGCATAATAACAGTTGTGAATGGACTATGCAACACCAGTTTGTCCATCAGTCACGAAGCGTATCCATTTCTAAATGCAGTCCTGGAGTACACGATACCGGTAACACATCAGCCACCAAGTGTAATCCATGACTACAACTAAAGCTAATGCACATAATCAATATATGAATGCAACATACATACCGCAATCACAGTATCGGTACCGCCTCGGCCACACCGGATTCCATCTCATACATACAACAATCATGCAGCAATCATGGTACCGGTGCCACCTCGGCCACACTAGATCCTGCCATACATATCCATAAACATTTCGTATCATATTCATAAAAATGTAACATATGATAGAACATTGTCATCATGTGAACAATATAATTAAACATGTAAAAATCTACACATGTGAACAAATTCTAAAATAATTAAACAACTCAAAATAAAAGCAATCATCCATCACCTTGATTAGGCTTGTGCGTACTAGGTTTCAAGTATGGCTACCGGTCGTTCGATTCAATTTTGGCCTCGGGGTACGTGTGTGTCACTGTCCTAGGCACAAAGGTAACCAAACATCAATACGTGTCAGGAACATCGTGAGGGGCCCATATGGGTCACCCCCAAATGGTACAGATAAAGTCTTATAGTGACAGTATTGTCACCGGAAACACCCACTGGAAACAGACACTGTCCACCGAAAATATCAGTGTTATTTCCAATGGACATCACAGAGAGCTCCCAAGGCTCGAGTAATCACCAAAAACAACTCCAGTGCTTCCAGTGGCTTATTTCTGGTGGCAGTGCAGCAACTGCCCGAGTGATTTGGGGCTTTCCAGCTCGGATTGATCACCGGGATTTATTCCGTGGAGTTTGTAGGCGATGTTCCCAACATCGTTATAAACTATTAAAATCCTGATTCCACCGAGATGTTTGGGAGAAACATCGATCGAATGATCGAAACCTTAGGTAATCATTTGGTCAATCTTGTTGTCGGAGCTCATCGGACTCGGTTTGAGCTCGGCAATGGCACCAAGGAGGTGGAGCATGCAATCCCCAAGCTCAAGAGGGTTTGTGGCCCAAGATTACTCACATACCTAGCTTTCCCTAGGTTAAACTGAAGAGAAAGAGTGGTGGAAGAGATTACACTTACCTTCAGCAAGGATTCCAGCAACGAAGCGGCAACCGGGAGCCAAGGTGAATCCGTCCTCTCCTCTTCTTCCTTTTCTTCCCTTTCCTTTCTCTCCTCCTTCTCCCCTCTCTCACGTTATGCGCAAGTGAGAAATGAGGCACTTATATGGCACATTAGGCCTATTTGGCTTAGTCATAGTCCGGTCCAAACGGGTTAATCTGACTTTCGGGGAAAGTGAATCCGATCACTTTGGTCCATAAAGTGTTCATGTCAAAGGGAAGGTGTGGGGGAGGATTTGGGGTCATCTGGGGCTGTCCACGATGTGGGTGGTCCACGGGCATCGGAACCCAACCAACAGCCTGATTGGGAAACAGTCACCGGATTCAAGCCCAGGCTGTTTCCGGTGGCATATTTCCAGTGGTCAAGATAGTCTGCTGTCTTGACTACTTGTTGTCCACCAGCTAGTCTCGCAAGGGTAGTTGCCTTCGGTCATGCTCATGGTCTTCCGACAATTTTGGTGCGTGCTGGGATAGCGTGGGGTGTCTAGTCACTTACCGTTTGGAATCGGAAGGTACGAATCCCTTCCAGTTGGACTGTTAAACAATGCACGAATATGTGGGGTCATCTCTTTCCCTTTAGCAATGGGCGGCCGCGAGCCAAACTCTGGTTGTACTTTTCACTTCCGGTCCGAGACCTATCACAATTCACAACAGTTCAAATTAGACCAGGTCAGGGGCACGGGTGTAACAATAAATGTGATTAAAAATAAATTATTTTCAAGTCATGTTAATATTCATTTTGCATAGTGAACATTTTTTCTTTATAACATGCCAAATGAGAGTGTCATCAATGTATGACAGGATTTATTTTTTTAGAAAGTAATACACTCAATTTTTTTTGTAAAACTTCAAGCTAATTGGATATGTAATAAAAAATGACGTCCAAATTCTTTGATATTTTAGGATACCAGATGAACAAAAGTATGACGTTGATTTTTAAAATTTATTTTTGTTGATCTTTGAGTTGCACTGATTAATTTGAACAACAAATCACTCTTTAATTTTCTTGTAAACCTTTTTCCTTCATCTCCCTTCAAAAAAATCTTGGTTATATAAATAATTTACAAGTTATTTAATGTATTTTAGCTCTCAAATAAAAGAATATGAGATTCAATTGCAAGAGAAACATTAAAAATATGTAAGAATTAGTCAATTTAAATCGTTGATTATGTAATATAGATAAAACTTTCGTCATGGGTTTGGATAAGCACCGAGTGCAATAAGAATATTAATGGTTATAAAATCAAATTATTTGCATAAATTCTAAAAAGTAATCCTTTCGTGAGGATTTTAAGAAAATCCAAATAATACTAATTTTTAAATGAAAAAATATGACAAAATGGCCTAGCAACACAATCTCACTTGATTTGGCTACGATGTGACAATATCTTATTGTACATATGGATAGGAGTTTTCCTAGTCGCATGTCAAATTTTATAATCAAACTCAATTATTTGGCTAACTTATATTTGATTATTCTCATTTTTTCTTAATAAACTTAGTTAAGTAGATACTGTATTCTGACACCTTGGAAGAATTTGCCGACAATGATAATCTGGCTCGGCTGGTTTCTATGGCGATCGAAGGAAGAAAATGACCATTTTACCCATGACCTAATTTTTAAGCCCAAACCTCCCCAAATAGTGCAAAAAAATTAGGATAGCTTCATTTAATGATTTCAGCCCCCTGCGCAAAATTTCATCAAAATCCGACACCATTCTTAAAATTAATCATTTTGTCCCTAAGATTTTTCTCAGAATCCTAATCACCTTGATTTGAGCCAAAGCTTTTTGATTTAGTCTCACATAGCTATTTTGAACATGTGCATAAAATTTATCCAAATCTAGAGATGTTTAGTTTACCATTTAATATGACAATGACTGTTTTACCCTTGGCATAATTCTCGGAATTCTAACCCTGATTTGAGCCAAAACACTTGGGATGAATTTATTTAGATATTATAGCATGTGTAAAAATTTCATTCAAATCGGAATATCATTTAGATTATGATTAGTGCAAAGAATCATTTTGCTGGCCCTACATACTTGTCAAGCATTTTTTCCACTTTCCCAGAAAAATAAGACCATGATATGTGTTGTATCGAAATCGTTGGAAGCCATAGACTCGAGAGTGCAAGTTTTAGCGAATTCCCACATCAACAAGGAATCTATTGGCATACAGAAAGGTATCACAAACATTAGTAGTGAGTCTAAGTCTCAACATCATCAGCTGGGGGGCCATTGGACGTTATATTTAGAGGTCTTTTGTGTCAAATTGGGCCAACCTAGGCCTGGTCTAGAGCTTGTCAAAGGAATTTTCTTTGACTCTCAATTCCAAGTTGACCACCTACTTTATCTTTTCTCTCTACGTTAAATCATAAAATGTACACTTGGGCGATAGTTCAACGGTTTGGCACTATTCACTTTAAAGCGTCCTCAAGGATTGATCAGTAAATCAACTCCCTTTATTAATGTACCGATGCTACAATGCACCATTATTCCCTCTACTCCCTACCCCTTGGGCCCCAGTGGGCACCTACTTCCCCTCTAGACCACCATAGTGGTAGCTCCAACTTGGCGCAAAAAAAAAAAATGTAGGGTGGTCAACTTGGAGTTCATCCCTCCCGTGAACATCAATGGTCGCAAGTTAGTATGCTCCTTTGCTGAAGATATAGTTGATGAACGACGCCATTGGGAGGCAACCCTGGTTGGCAATTTGGATCCGCTGCACGTATGATCATTTAGTCGTACGTGTGAGGATCCAACACCTGTCCTTTTTTCTTCCAAATATACCCATCTTTACCCTTATAATGGCAAGAAGTGGGATAGGTATGTATGACTAGGTGATCCTACGTGCAATGGATCCGAACTGCTAATGAAGATATATATATATATATATATAAGGTTGGATAAACTGTCGACTTACCGTGTGCTAACACCCATTGTGTCTATCTCTCTCTTCCCCTTTTTGAAATGACCCCTATATCCTTCCTGAATGATACCCATCATGTGCCCCCATTGGTGCTGGCTGCTAGTTTACTGTACCCTAGTATATATATATATATATATATATATATAGGATTTGAAAGGTTTTGTGTAACTATGATCAAGCTGCCAATTGTAGAATATGGGCGTTGCGGAATCCTATTATTTCAGAGGTCTTCCTCAAGGCTACAAGTGAGCAATTAATGCATCATGAGATATTCTAAATGCTGATCAGACCAGATTTGCTTCAACATTTGTTTATGGCAATAATAGCAGTATTGAGAGAAAGCCCTTTGCGGTGCTATTATCTCCATTGCTGAGAATTGTTCCCTTCCTTGGCTTATGGGAGGTGATTTCACTTCTACTTTGAATCTTGAAGACAAAATTGGAGGTAGGCCTCTTCACCATACTGATGTCAAAGATTTCAGAAAAACCATTTACAGAGTTGAAGTTGAGGACATTCAATAGCGAGGTTGCAGATATTCTTGGTCTACTAAATCTGTAGGAGAAAATGTATTTAGCCCAAGAGTGATAGTGTCCTTGGTGATTATAAGTGGCATACTAACCCCAAGGGGTAGCCGAGTTGGTATGGGACCTTCGCCTCAAAAAGTGTGTGATTTTGAGTTTGACTCATCTTACCTCCTTACATGTAGGTTTTTAACTTCTCTCAGTGAAAATTGAATGGTTCTCATTCAACCCTAGTATAACCCAGTCCATACGGTTGTGGGGTCAATATTGACCCACGAGACTAGTCAGGTCAAAGGCCTGGATACTAGTCGTTAGTTGAAAAAAAAAAAAAAAGCATCTTTGCTATGATAAAAATGAAATATATATGAATTCTTTAGTCCACTCGGGATAGCCTTTATCAATCTCTAATTATTGTGTGCAAGAAGAGTAGGGAGGGAGTGCAATGAAAGTGAGGTGAGATAGTTGAAATTTTTTGGTGTGCTTCTTTCCCAGGCTTGGTCAAGTCGAACACGGATGGATGCTCTCTAGGTAATCCAAGGAAGGCAGAAGTGAGCGGTATTTTCAGAAATGAGAGAGCTGAGTTGATCCTGATTTCAAAGAAAATATTGGTGCCAAGACGAATTTTGAAGCAAAGTTTCTTGCAGTCAAATCTGGCCTTGAGTATCCCAAGGCACAAGGTTTTCAAAATTTGTGGATAGAATGTGATTTGGTAGGGTGGTCTACCTCCTCTTAAAAGGTCTGATTCCATGATATGTTCGTCAAAGATAGAGGGGTTTGACTACTTTCCTGGAGTCAACATTGTGGAAAGCCTCCACTGCTATCATGAAACTAACTCCATAGCCGATTTCTTGTCGAAGTCTGCAGCAAGATTCGAAACTTCAGAACCAGTGGTTGTTTGGCCAGGTTTGGTGAAAATGGATATAGAGATGGATGCCAACAGCATCCTCAGTATTGTGTCTCTTAGTTTGATTTTCTATGTTTGTGTTAGGTAAGGTCTTCAGGACCCTTCCCTACTGATGGCAATGCCGAAGGTGAGTTAGGTGTTCCTGATCCCTTGTCCAATTTCAAGTAGCTGTGTGCAGTTATTCCTGTGTGTGTTTATTTTTCTTTGATTCTTAATACAAATGACTTCCTAGTTAACAAAAAAATAGGTGGCAGACATCATTCTCCTCTTCAGAGGTTTTATTTATGCCTTAAGGTGAATCAGATCACTCCCTTATGCCAAACATTGCTAAGAAAGACCCCCATAGTCATCCAAAAAATTTTCAGTTTCGCTGGGTTGGTTTATTCATTTTCCTACCTTTCCTATGTTCATTGTGGTGTAGAACTAAAATTGGGAACACTTAGCATATTGTGAGAGATTGTAAAGCTACCCTTGATCAAATTCAATGGGATCACTGGAACCTCCAGCATGACCCCTTCGATACCTCTTCAAGAGTAAGAAATAGAGGTTACTGAGATACCACAACCACTTAGAGGAATCTACATTATGTCAAAAATCTAGAGAGAAGCTTATTAAGCTTGAGGACATGGAAGAATAGGAATAGGATTTTCTTGATTTAGGATAGGCATGGGTGGGTCCACTTTAGTTGAAGGGGATAGGATCCTTGAGGCAGCTGCGGATTTCTTTTCTAATCTTCGTTCTCTCTCCCTTTCAATGCAGAACAGAACTCTACTATAGGTCTAACCCTTCTAACCCCCCAGGTAAGTTCTGGCCTCTGGATTATTTCTAAAACAGAATGGAAAAAATTCACAACCTAGTAAAATAACAGCTCACACAAAAAGCATACACCTCAAACCTTAATGCAGAACCCATTCTTAGAGGTATAGAACAACACCTTTTGTAATCATGGATTGACCATTTCTTCCCCAGTTTTGTTACAACAACAATGACAGGATGGTTCTATCCTTAAGATCATTTTTAAAACAGATTAAGCAAAGTCCACAACCCAGTAAAACCTTTAGTTCCCCTGCATAATCCACTCACAAACTGGTGGAACAAATAAGAGTGTTCTAGCTTCCCCTTTGACAGAGACCAAATGATATTTTATGTACCCAACCAAAAGATTGAGACAGTTACACGCTTTGTGATGAGGAAAGTAATAAATCTCAAGCAACAAGTTCTGTAGAATGAAGATCTGCAAGCGGGAAAGAGAAACATAAACTGTATCTTTCTCATGCATAATAATCAACAGCAACACTCTTTTAGGGGGCTCAAGAAAGTAAAGAGCAAGAAAAACCAGGACGACTTATTAAATGGCTTAGAACTTCTACACCAAAAAACGAAGAATATGAACCAACGTATCAAAACAAGGGAAGCATGAAAGTTGGTTTGAAAGCACTTTGGTTATTGAAAAAGAACCATGGAATATCCTTTAACAGACAAAGGAAGCAAGACTGGAAGATGATATTCAGGAACATGCACCATATTTTCAAAGACTCGTCGGGGTAGCTTCCGCAAATGGTTCAACATTTGCTGGGGATCCTAGGGAGGTGTTTTTTGGCGCCGCGCGGGGGGGGGGCGGTGGAGTTTCATGTAAAGACAGTTCATGAATCTGGATAAAAAGCTATAGATCATTTCTATTACTTCTTGTTACAGGTTGGAGCAGATTGTATCCTCTGGTCATGGGGTTGTAAAGGGGATTTTATTTTGTTCCCAGGCCAAAATGACCAGCTTGAGGGTAGTATCATTTGTTTCAGTACATTTAGTTTATGGAAGAAAGAATGCTACCAGCTGGTGCAGGTACATGCCTACACACAGTTGGTGCAGAAAGACCGTGCTGCCCTGCACTGAAGATGCTCCCACATGCCCTCCCATTAGCCTGCATGCTGGCGTGTACCTGCACCGGCAGGGTAGCGTTCTCTTGCCTTTAGTTTATATATAGTCGTGTCTTAAATATAGAGTCCAAGTCTTGGTAGAAATTGGTTTATGTTAAGGTCAATATCAAGGATAGAAATATAGATATTTTCTTGCAACTAAAAGCTCTCAGCCTAGTGGATTCATTGTCTAGAGGTGGTTTTGATGCAGCTGGGAAAAAGAAAAGGGGCAAGTAAACCTATCTTCCCCATGGTTGCTGCATCAAGTTTCCTTCAAACTCTATGTAGATTCCTAAGGGGCAAGAAGCCTAACCTTTCCCTTTGGTTACTGCATCAGGTTTCCTTCAAATTCTAGGTGGATTCCTACATTCGCGCTCATCCCTTATTGGAATCTCCATGTAGCTGACCCCATTAAGTTGGGATAAGGTTTTGGATGTTATTATTGTACATTCTGTCCAGCAACCATAACAATCCCCACAACTGAACCATTGAACAATCTGTCCTCCATCCAAGTCACCATCAACAACACCAAAACAGAACTCGTTCAATCAGAATCAGCCATCCAAACTCTAGGCTGAACCCCTAGAAAAATACAGGAAAGTTAATTTTTTTCAACTTCTCCTTGTATGAATCAAACGTGCCATCCTTCTAAGTTCCATCCGATTTAATGCATGTAATTCTACCCATGGTTTAAAGTATCTCTAATACCGATAAGATACTCTCCGATACATGTCTTATATTTAGCCAACCAATACGATACATGAAAATTTTAAAATCCTTTCGTATCGATGTATATCCTACGATACATACTGATATGCATCAATACACCACCAATACATATCGATACGATACGATATGCACCGATACGACTCTATGAAAAATATAAAATCGAGGTGAAATGTAGGTTTCGGTATGTATCGGTACGTATCGATGAATATCGATATGTATCGATCTGTACGTATCGATGAGTATCGACACATATCGATATGTATCGATCGGTATGTATCGGTGAGTATCGGTATGTACCGATACAGTGCGCTACGATCATATAATGGCCAAGATGAGTAATTTTTTAGAAAAACACGATTTTTTTAGAGGTTTTTGTTTCAAAGTCGCTGCCAGTCATATTTCTCTCTAACTAAAGTGAAAATCAAGGTTGGGAACAAGGATTTTACATTTATGGGACAGCTACAAACCTTAAATTCTTAGTGCGATACCCTCAATTTAGTGTTTATGCATAATACATGTTATCAATAGCTTTTTTTAACAAATTCTTTATGCAAAAGTGTTTAAAAAATGTTTCCTATCCATTTATGTGTGAATCTTTAGCGTATCTCCAATACGATACGATACCCTCCGATACGTATCTTAATTTTGGCCAAACGATACGAAAACCGATACCAATACTTTAATCCTTGAATTTCTACCCTATGTCATTTCAACTTCTAAATCCTTATGAATAAACCATATTTTCTCCATGAAGCCTTGATCTTCAATAGTTCCACTGTAGGTTTCAAAATCTTGGGACAATCTACTTGCATTTAGGTTTGAATATTCTTTTTAGATGTTTCAACAGTTCTAGTTAAGCTTTGTAGGGTCAAAAGCCCTACATAATATTTCTAAGAGTCTAAGCACAATAATAATAGAAGTAGCAGACAAGAACAAAAGAGAAAGGATGAACATGAAAATAGATGGCCATAAATTTCTTTCCTATTTCTATCATGTGCATATTTATTTATCCATCTGGGTATCTAGAGATATGTCTCTATAGTACAGATGGTTTAAAACTAAAAAAAGGTTAATGGGTAATTAAGGGAGATATCAAGGAGGCAACACAGTTGAATAGTTAGGATGAAAAATAAGGGATTGGGACTTTTAGCACCATTTTTTCTTCCCACTTTTTTTTTTTTTTTTGGGGGGGGTGGGGGGGTGGGGAATCGGATTTTCGGAACTGCCAAGGAAAACTAGGAAGGTGATCCAAATAGTAAAATAAATCAGCAAATAAACTAAAGTAGAGATGCGTCATGCCGTTATCCAATGAATAATAAAAAAATACTTCATACATTGCATAAAAATTTGAAGCACATTGTGTGTATACACTCTTGGAATGGCAAGCTAATATCCTATAAATAGTTTTCCTATTACTGTTCCAAATCAGCCAAGATTCACAATATCTTGGGTCGCATTGAAAAGTTGAGTACATAACCTTTTTAATATATCTAGAGTCATGAAAAATCAGCAAAGGGGCAAATATACACAAGAGAGTCCATTGAATGGGTAAGTTTGTATTTGGTTCCAACACAATGGACAGAAAACAAGAACCTTTGTAGCAAGAAGAGAAGGGGACATGGTTCTTTATGAACAACCAGAGACCCCCTTACCAGATTTTCCAGAGCTATTGATAAAATAAGTGGTATTGTAAAACTTAGAAAGGTAGTATGGTTAGACAGCTGAGTGGCCAGTAATTTTAGTTTCACAAAGAAAAATAATATCCGGGTCCAACTGTTTCATATGTTTGTTCAGGCATCCTTTCGTGATCTTAGAGTGCAAACCATAACATTCCAACACATCACAATCATGACCCCTAAAATGAACAAGGAATTACAGCTATGTATAAAATACAAAGAGTGAGAGTACAAAGAATATAGGAAATGAGTAGTCTAAGATATGGAAAGTAAAGATATTTACTCTACAAAAAATAGCAATAACAAAATAATAGATAAAAAGAGTCCTGTGCAAAGGGTACCTTGGGATAAACTGCAAACAAAGATAGGACAATACTTAAGAAAATACAAAGCTGGCCCAAAAATCCTTGGAAGCAGTACAAAAAACAATTTTTTTAAAAGAACATTTGGATCCATCTAGGATGGCATCCAGAGGGCTGTGTGCCAACCAACCCTGAGTCCCTGACTGTTCTCCTCACCCATCCATATCCTGTGTAACTTTTTCAATGTGTTTTATTCCATGACCCTTTTATATTCAGTGGCACTGCATCTAGGATGTCTGGACCAGGTGCTGACCCCAGCTATATCAGTCGCCATCTGTTTTTAATAATATTGGCCAAAACTAAAGGAATACCCCTAAAAATTAAAGGGTAAATTACACCAGAGGTCCTCAGGTTTGGGGTATCAATGACTCTGCTTACCTAACCTTATATAAAGCAAACCTAGGACAATAACTACAATTTATGGCAAAAAACCAATCAAAATAATACAAGATTGACTAGATTGAAGTCCTAACCCAGAAATATTAACCCCAAAATACCAAAAGGTGCCCTTCTAACCAGATTTAGTAGAAAATAAATAACCACAAACAGAGGGCTCTTTTCCCACCCAATCTAGCTGTACTGATTACCAATCAACTCTTTTCTACTGTTCTCTCTCCGCATCAACTACAGCACCTACACCTGGTTCAACCAAGTACAGAACCCAGCAGGTCCTAAACAGAAGCTATAACAGGGCATTGAGGGACAGAGGCAAAACAGAATCAATTCAGTCATAAATAGAAGCTATAACAGGGACAGGCGCATAACAGGAAATCAGAAATAAGTCAAAATCAACAGGTCAGGATTAGGTCAAACTCATTTCAAGTTCATCACTTGGGTTTCTGAAAATACAATCAAAATATTGAAGGATTCTAACAGTTAGATTGCTTAATCTCAAAAAACATGTAACATGTAAATTCTGGGTAGAAGATGAGTTGCAGAAAAATTCAAGGTCAACTTGTTAATGGCAGAATTTAGAAAATATAATCAACAATCCAGTGTAAGAATAGTAGCACAAAAACATGAGCAATAGAAAAATCCACCCAGGCTTCACACCACAAGGTCTTTTATCGGATCAGCACCAATTTACCTTGATCACACACAAGGGGTTTTCTTGAAAAAAACAAGTGTTTTTAATGGGAGAAGAGCATGCAACAACAGCAAAGTTTCTAAATTCGTGTTTCAGAAAAGTTCTCCACACCTGGTTACTTATAGTCTTAAAACAAGAGAGGATTTTAGTTGGACTTGGAGGGTAGGCTTGGATTGACCAACTCTACTACCACAACCTAGACAAACTTGAGTCCTAACAAGCCTATGACTCAAGTTAGCAAAAGAAATAAATAAAGATAAGACTTATCAGCTCAAGGCTGATGTCCACTAACTTAATAGCTAAGAGTTAATAAAAGATGGAACTTAGATTGAACAACATAGAACCATTCAATTGAACTAACCCAAAACAACTTAAAAATAAACTAAGTATAAGAAACTAAGTCCTAATAAAGCAAATCCCGTATACAACCTTACCACACATGTTTTAGGCCCACGAAAGTGGCCTATTATATTAAAATCCAAAGGGCCAAAGGCCCAACATGTATAGAACCCAACCCTGGACTAATTCCTTATAAAACAAACCCATTTTGGTTATAAATCTGCATCACCTTGAGTTTCATTCCTAGATTTCTCCTTCTTCCGGGAGTTAGGCTGCGTTTGGTAACGTTTCTGTTCCAGAAACAACATTTTAGGCTGCGTTTGGTAACGTTTCTGTTCCAGAAACGACATTACGTGTCAAAAACGGAAATTTCAATTTGTGTCAAAATGCCCTTTTTTTGTTATTTTTTGGAATGAAACTGGAATGACAGAACTACCTTTTGTCGTTCCGTCAAGGCGTCAACTCTCGTTTCTAGCTTCTTTTTTTCGTTTTTTTCTTTCACTTTTTGTTAAAAAAAAAAAAAAACGAAACACACCAAACTCAGCCTTACTGTCTTCCAACTGAGACCTTACCTGTGACTACAGCCAGGTTTATTTGCAGAAATTTTCCATTGTCTTATATCCAAGGATCGAGATCGCAGTTTCGGGTCTGGTTTCAGTCAGACCAGACACCAAGACGTTCCAGATCTCGTCTTGTAGTTTCGACACTGGGTTTCATTAATGCCAGGCCCAAAACAGAGACAACTCGAAGATTTCAGTCAGTTTCAACCGAGATTTAGTTCCATGCTTATATCTGATTAGTACCTGCATCTAGTAGGAACTTGAGTTACGAATCTAATCTCCAAGTTCCAGCTTGGTTGGATGCTTATCGGTTGAGTTTCATCACTCAAAACTAAGAGACATTGCCATTGGTGTGTTCTTCCCTTGTGAGGAAGAAGAAGTTTTCTTCTTTTTGATGTTAAGGACCCTATTTTCTGTTATTTACATAAACACCCTCCCCTAGCTCTGGTCATACTTATTCATCATTATTCCTTATTCCAAGAAACCCTCCACTTCAAATGTTCAATCCCAATATTGTCTCTTCACTTGTTACCTTACCCGTAAGGTGCTGAACTGTTAGAGAAGTTATCAAATTGCCACCACCTTTACATTTGGAGCTTTTTAGCTCTTGGGTGAGCTCTAGCAACCCATAATCAGGGTTTTGAACCCGGGATCACATCACATTTTCTAATGAAATAAAGTTATCAAAAAAAGAAAAGACTTGGAATAGGATTCTTAAACTAATTTGACTTTCTAAATAAGAATTAAAAAATCCCGTCACGGATTAATACACTGTCAGAAACTCGGCTACTACTTTTCCAATACAAGTAGGAATTACAAGACCTTGGTCTCATTGGATAGGATAATAGGTAACTCACTAACCATTTAAACAACAGCAATTTCATGCAAAATAGAAAAGTTTGATGGTTTGACCACACAAAAATAAGCTCTAAGAACATTTTGATTGAAATAACCGAACTTCCTGTGACCTGGTGCTTCCAATCACCAATAACCAAGGCAATGCACAGTGAAGCATAACCAAAGCACCCATTGGATCATTCAGATGCTCCATACCAGGAACAGAGATGCCAAGTTCCTTTGGAAAAGGTGGAAAGATGTTCTCCACCATGATGAAGAATGATAGGTATACTCAAGACTGGGAATCTATGTCAATCAGCATTGCACACTGTAATCATTTTAACTGCCAAAAAAGAGACATTCTTAATTAAGTATTTAAATTTGCTGTAGATGCAATTGATGCATGATAGAACGAACTACAAACTTAATTACAATGTTCATGAGGTTGTGCTTAGCTTTCAAGCTTCCATAATTGACTGTAAGGGTAAAGAATTCTTTGATAAAAAAGAAAGGCTCGAATAGGCTTCAGCCTAGGAATTCAAGAATTGAGCTCAGGGAAACTAGAGCTTCAAGAAAATTGAAAAAGAATAATTAACAAGGTCTATGTGCCATACGGTTAAGAGAAAACAGATTCCTTATAGCCATACAAGTGTCACTAGGCGATGGAGGGTAGGGATAATTTGTTAGGTTTAGCATGTTTTATGGTTTAAACAACAACCATTGGTGACATACAGGAGGTCAACAGACGGTATTGGAGAACTCTGTAAGACTTGATGGGAAGTACATTTAAGACATAGGAATTGTAGCTTTCCTTTTTTTTTTTTTTTCAAGCCACTCTTCGAAGTTGCAAATCAAATTTAAAGGTTGAGTCGTTTTGATAGCTTCAGCTGCTTGGAATGAGCTACTACTCAATTAGCAGCTCTAAGGAACATGTCTAGAATATCTTTCACGACCACATCATACAATTGTCTTAATATTCAGAAGATTTCATTCTCTTGATATCAGCTTCAGAAAAGAGGATTGTAGGCTCAGAAGCTTAAAGTGGTCCTAATGCAGGAGTAGATTACAAGAAACTACCCCAGCAATTTATAACCCCAAACAATACAAATAGGACCAGGAAACAAAGAAATAAAACCATCAAATAAACCCCCAAGGATACAATACCCATATAGAAGCAAAACCAGCCCAAAACACAACCCGATAGGAGAGAGAAAGACCTACTATAGAGCTGGAGAGAGAGAGAGGTGCGGCCAGGTCTGTAGGAGTCCAATTGAGCTGCACTCTTGGGCGTAGATAGTCCTTAGGGAGGGTACAAAAACCCCCAAAATTGGGAGAATCCTGACGGTTGGTTGTGAAGTTACAAGCTTTCTTGATTTTCTGACCTAGGAGAGAAAACTGAAAAGAACCTTCAAGAACAGCAGCTGAATGCTTCCAACAGTGACTAGGTAAGGATCGTGGAACCCTTATGAGGCCTGGAATACCCTGATTGAAGACCTGGATGAACAGAATACAGAAGAGAGAAAGAGAGGAGATCGATCTCTCTCCTATTCCCACTAGGATTGCTGATCGGTTCTGATTTCTGGAGACTTTTACCAAAATCTGAACTATACCTCTTGAATGTTACAGCAAATAAAATAAAAAAGAAGAATAAAACAAATGGGGGATTGAGAAGGGTGAAAGAGAATAAAAGAAGTGGCCATCTCAGCCTGGGCTTCTCACCCACAGCTATCTCAGCTGCTCTAAGCATTTAGTTGCAAACTTTCTTTCATAAATGCAAACTTTCTTTTATTCAAATCTGTTCAATAATGGTACATATGCCTCTCTATTTATAGAGGGGAAGTTTACAATCATACTAATACTAGGAGCTAGTTTCCCAATAGGACTAGACACTCCTACTACAACTAGGAATTCAAAATAAGACTTGGACTTGACTTTATGACTCCAACATGGAGTAGGACTAACTAACTAATAGTCCATATAGGACTTTACAACCAACTAATGGCCTAATGGGCATTTATTGAATTAAATAGCAACTAATTAAACTAATGAATAAAATCTCATTTCCTTACCTTCTACCCATATTTTAGGCCTATTAAAGTGGCCCATTTCAAAGAAAACCCATGGGATCAAAGGCCCAACACATACATAACACAACTCAAGGCTTATTTGCAATAAAATAAGCCCAAGTGACTTATCTACATCAAGTCCACTATGGTTTCCACCTCACAAATCAGTTAAAAAAAGAGAAATCAGAAGCCAGTGTATTGGCATGGACAGAGAAGACTCTATGAGGACTACACAACCACCACTAAAGGAAGTAATTTACTCATGAATAATCAGATCAGTCGAAAAACATCAGAAATAAGTTGGTAAACAAGAGAGAGAAACTCATGCAGGAAATCTATTTGATGTTGAAGCTGAAAAATAACAATAGAGCACCACCATTCTGCCCTATTCATAAGCATGAAACTAATCTAACTTCCATATGGAATCAGAAACACAGCCCCCCCTAAAGAAAAAAAGCAAAGGGACATGTAAATAAGAACAACAACTACTTTGAATTGGAACATGACCAGACACACCACAGATGACCTCCATTCCTGTTTCAATTTTATTAGAAGTTAAAACACAAACAATCATGCAACCCCCCCCCCGCTAGAACAAAGAAAAAGGATGCCAGCCCATGCTTATCACATGCACCACATCAGTGCCCTACCCCACCTCTAGGTCTCAGACATATTATCTTCTCAACTTTTATTTCCTGAGTTGGACCAGATTCCAAGGGCTTGAAGACTCAAAGATTCATTAGAAGAGATAGATGATCCCAAATCTTTTTTATGAGGGGAAACTAAGAAATCAGAACCTCTGTTGCCTTGGATCAAATGGAAGTATTGTATCTTGCCATCCTCCCACATCAGCCATTTAAGGATACTAAGAGGATGTCAGTTATTGAGCAAGTGAACCAATATAATTTCTTCCTTAGCATTGTTCCCAAAAAATAAATAAATAGAAAAATGATTCACACATTACATAATGATCATACTGTAAATGATATATAATAAGACAGTTTTAAATTCAAAAATTTAATCTAGGAAAGGGAAATATTCTCATTCTAGAGGTAACAAAGTGTTATGTAGACACTTAAAAAAATCAGAGACCATCTATGCCCTGGACCTTATTTTCCAATTCATGTCCTTGCAGTTTACCAGTAATATGAGTGGACAGGTTACCTGGTACTCAGATGCAGAACTGTCTTTTTACATGTTTTTATTTGATTCTATAATGACAGCAACAAATGTGACTTTTTGGTTGACTACATTAACAGTCTAGATTCCAGAATCTGTTATTCAATGTATTTGTATAATAATTATGTTTTTCTTCTTTTTGGTAGTGAGTGGTAAAGAATTAGATTTCTGAAAAAGATAGAACTAAACATAATGATTTTAGAACAAAAAGAAAAGGAGGTTTTATAAACTTTACTTCTTTGTACAGACTGACCATTGATCAACTTCAAGCCATCATAATTATTGTACCAATCATTACAAAATTTAACAATAGAGAATTTCCAGCTGGACATTACAAACTTTTCAAAAAGAAACAGAGAGACTAAGAACCATTACATGGTCTTGAGTGAATCTCCTGCACCCTGAAAGAAGCAACAGGAGAGGGCAAAATCAGCAATGAAGATACAAACAAGTGATATCACCACCGCCGAAGTGGTGGACTCACCAACACCTTTTGCACCTCCCAGAGTGGTAACCCCCCATGAACAGCTCACAACAGCAATGATCCCACCAAACACCTGCGACTTGATCATTGCACTGACTATATCCCAAGGCCTGAGAGCCCTCTGAGCTGAATCCAATATAATGTTGACACTAACACCATATACACCATCAGCCAGGAGAGCACTAGAAGCCATTCCAATGGTGAAACACATAAGAGTCAAAATTGGCAAAGCAACACAAGTAGCAATCACCCTCGGGGTAACAAGGTAATCCACAGGATTAGCTCCAAGTACTCGCAGAGTGTCTGTCTGCTCAGAGACCTGCATTGTCCCTAATTCTGCTGCAAATGCACTTCCTATACGGCCAGCAACTACGATGGATGTGATAACAGGGCTCAGCTCTCTTGAGAAGGCTAGGGCTAAAACAGCTCCCACAGACCTATTTAACCCTAGTCTAGTAAACTCTCTGACAAATTGAATGGTAAAGGCCATACCCACAAAAGCTGAAGTCAAGAGGCAGACCCCAACTGATCTTGGCCCTACCCTCTCCAACTGCTGAAGGGTATTCCTCCAATGGACTCTGCCCTTCAAAACCCTGATAATGACCTGTCCTGCAAGGATGAGTACCGACAATCCCCTCCATAGGTACCTTGGAGGAGACCATTTGCTTAAAAGGGTTTGTGGGTTGGGGCTGGGGCTGGGGCTGGGGATAGGGCTGGGGGCATGGTTTGTATTTGTGTTTTCATCAGAGACACAGAAAGGCGGCTGACCATCACCTATGTTCGTTGTTGCATAGATGGGTGTGGAGTGTCGGTGGTGATTGTAAAACTTACATTTATTTGCTCCTCCATGGAATCTAAGTCCCACAGCAAAAAGACTTCCATTCTGGGAATTTGTTCTTCTACACTTGGCGGATTCAAGAGATTTCGTTCTGCAAGGAATTGAGGGCTTCATATGTGGAAAAAGAACAAAAAGTAAAACATGTTTCTCTGAAATGTTTTTGACAGATTTATAGAGAAGGACCTGGTTGGGAAGCTTGAAATTGGCTGATGAAGATGAAGCGTTGCCATACTTTCCATTGATCAGTTAAATCTCATCAATTGTTCAGGAGAAGATGGATGTCCACAGAATTATTGTTCATGCTATCACCAAGAAATCAACCGGCAGCCGCCAGGTGAGGGGGCCGTAGCAAGATCCTGAATGAAGTGACTTTTTGCAAATTGGGAGATGGTTCAAGTAAGTTAAAAACTATAAAGTATTCCAAACGTCAGAGGATCGACTCTCTTGCTTCGCCATGAAAAGCAATGGATGTCGGATGATGATTATATATTTTTTCTAAATAAAACAATAATAATAATAATAATAATAAAAAGAAAAAAAATGAGAGAGGGTCATGTAAAATGCAGTGTGGTTTTTGCACCACCGTGAGGATCAATGGGAACACACTAAGGTCCATGTGTCTTGGACGGAGATAAGGCACTATTTGTTTGGTAGAGAAAAATGGTAAAAATAAGAAAAAATAAGAAACTTATAATTGTTTTCCACAAATTATTATAAATATGAGTATTTGGATAATTGGTATGAAAAATTTATCAGATAAGGTCTTTAAATGTAATAATTGGTGTCTATTGATGTAGCACAACTTTTCCCACCCCGTTCACTTGATAATACTTCGTGGAAAAGTTAATTCGTTTCTATCTCTCTCTCTTCCTCCTCTTTCCTCTCTTTCTCATAGAATTTCACTCCATCTCTACTCTCTCTCTCTCTCTCTCTCTTAATAGAATTCCAACCCACTAAAAATTTACATATTTCATTATTTCTTTTTCCTTCCATTTTCTTGTCAACCCAACCCACAACACGTGGGACTTATCCTCACAAGTTTCTCACTTCTTTTTATCCTAGACAAATGGGGCTAAAAGAAAACTTAGAATTTCAAAGTAGATTGAAAAAAGAATGGAGATGGTGCAACAATTTTGTGAAAAGTGGATTGTATGATCTAAAAAAAATGTAGGATAACTTCGAGCAAGGATTAATTCACTCACAGAAGAAATAGGATAACTTCTAGCAAGGATTAATTTACACATAGAAGAAAGAATGCTACTGATAGCGTGTATCTGTGCCAAGACATAGTGGGTGCGAAAAGACGATGTTATCCAAGCTGAAGATGCTCGTGCACACCCTCCCACTGGTTGCTGCGGGCGTTGGTGTGTATGTGCACTATTAGGTGGCATTATGACCCTATATTATTATATTTATTTTGGGAAAGGTTCTCCGAGCCTTAGGATAGTTAGTACTTTTATGTCCATCTCTTCCTTCCTTACATGTAATAATAACCTCTCAACCCTTCAATAAACAAGACCATTATTTGCTTAGAGAACCCTCCCTCTATTTATTTTTGGAAAAAAGAACATTGCTTGGTCAAATACAGTATGCACCAGACACAACCTCTTAAAATGCCTGCCCTTTCTATCAAAAAAAAAAAAAAAAAAAATTGATTGCTTCACCCTTTACAAAATGAAAAACCCCTCTGATCGATGCTCTTGCATGTCGTCACTTGGATTAACGAAATGAGAAAAGGAAGATACAATGAAGCACAACCCCAATCATTTTCTTTTCTTTTCTTTTATTTCGTAGAAAAGCACAAGCCCAATCATTTTATAAATTCCTTGCAACATTTTTTTTGAAACCTCGTGAGTAATTTTTATAACTTTGCAGCTCAACTGTGAAGAGCTTTGTTTTGGTTCATCTTTAAAAGTTTGAGAAAAAAAAATGCATGGGAATCTATCATACGAGCAAGGTATAGGTTGTACGTTCTCCCTTTCTGGTGGGCTAGTATAGTCCTTGTTTTGATTTACAAAATTTGATTAGTTAAATGTTGAATATTGTTGGGGCAAGACTATTAAATCTAATCCTGAAAAATGATCTCATATTAAGTTATTAGGCTTTATTTGACATACTTTAATTAGTATGAATATTTTATACATGGGTGCGCCTAATTCTAATATCGTTTAATGAGAAAACAGATCTTTTATTTCCTTGCTAGGTTGGTCTTCATTCCCACTCTTTATATAATCACCATTGGTCCATTAGGAGAGCGTTCATCCAAATAGTCTTATCCCACCATGGATCCGAGTATGCCTAAAGCACTCATCTCTATATTAATTGCATGCTCATGTGTATTTTCCATTTTTTTCTATGAAAATTAATTTTTTTTTTTTTTTTGAAAGGCTACGAGACTTTCAACATTGGTAATATTCTATGTATTCTCCATGTTGTATGGAAATATTGAATGTATATTTTCTATCATAGGTTTGCCTCTGCTGATGAAGATTGGGCAATTTATATATTTCACTATGATAGCCAAGTATCATTGCACGATGATAAATATCTTACTTGCTCAAGGAACATAATATCATAATTTCAAGGACTGGATATCCCACAAATACCGTATTGTATGTACATTATATGTAGGTCGGCCCTTCAATTGTTTTGTATTGTATAGGATGAGTGACCAAATGCAGATGAATGGAGTTAAAAGGATTAGGGGCAAACTAAAAATGACCATTGAGGAGTTAGCTAGAACAGACATGCAAAAGTTAAGTCTTCACCCAAGTATGACATCTAACAAAGCTGGAGGGCTAAGATCCGAGTTGCCGATTGTTCGTGACTAGGATGTCCCAAAATGCTCTTTTTTTTTTCCTTCAAATTCTTGCTGATCCATGTTGCCGACCCCATTTAATTGGAATAAGGCTAAGCTTTGTTGTTGTTGTTTCTCTTTTTGTCCTTATAAATAGATACGTTAGTGTTATCAATACTTTTATTTTTACATGATTGGCGGGGTGTGGCTAATTCTGTTCATTTTTATGATGATGCCAATGAACTGAGATGGAAAATGGGTGAAGAGAGAATCCTTTCATACACTACTTAAACTATTTAAACTATATATGGGCAATGTCTTCATGAAAAGATTACTTATTTAATGCTAACTTCCATAATTTGGGCTCATTTCTTGAAAAATATTATAAAAATTATTTATATCTAGATAGTAATCAATGTCTAATGTTTACCAAATGGATTTCATTAATGATATATTTTTTTTTATAGACTATAAACAAAAATACAAATGACACCAAAGCGACTCTAAAAGAAATGAGTTTCTAATTACAGTGTGTAAGAGGACAGTCCAAATTTAAGAGGTCCTACCTACCAATGTCTACACCTTCTGGATGGCCAAAAATCATATTAAACCAGGTTTGAGAGGAACCTGATCACTTTGCCATTCCCCCCCCCCCCCCGATTGAATGAATTCCCATGACTCTGAATCCTCTGCGGTGAGCAGTAGTGAGGTATCCAACTGCTGAGAGAGCCCCGACATGCAATCCAACCGTTAGATGCTCAATGCCGGCTCACCACTCACCGCTCAGCACATGATTTTTTCGAGAATTCCCACTCCAACGACAAGTTTTTGGTAGAACAGAACCTTCAAAGTTTAAACAAGGGAAAACAAAAAAAAACCACTCCTTATCTGGTTTGCTTTGTAATTTGGCATTTAGAACCAAGGATTAAAGGCAACTATTTCCTACGCAGTCAAATAGGATCAGACTTGAGGGTTAGGAATGGGAATGGAACATGTTAAATGGATCCTCCAGTTGAATGGGAAACAAATATATGCAACCATGACTCTCCAATAACCCTACCAACAAATCCACCACTATGATATGGTGGCCCATATAACTAATCCCAAGCTGTTACATGAAGAGATGAAGAAGGGATCTTCTACTTTCATTCACATGATATGTGATCTGGAACTGGACCAAACCATGATCCAGATGAAACAAGCAAACTCATAATGAGCATAAATAATAAACAAAACCCAGCACAACCAACCTACAACCAAAAATACAGGAAAACCCAAGCCAATCTCAAACACAACTCTAGGCCAGAACAATGCTACTTGAAATACTGGCCATTGACAGAGTGGAACTTGAAGCCATCTAATCTGCACACCAAATGGATTAACAAAGGTCAGCTGAGTAAAGGAAGTAACAATGTGTTCAATCTATGGGAACTTGTTTCCTCGAATGCTGTTATCTCTCAAGCTAGTCAGAAGACTCAGAACCAAGACCCCATCATCAACTATACTGCAGAAGCAATGGCCAGTGAAACAACCTCACAACCTACTTGTTTCTGAGACAAAAGTGGAGGCAGCAAAGAGAAGAAACATGTTACCTATGGACAAATGAGTGAACCTGCAGGGTTTTCTGACCAAAAGAACCATCCTTTGTTCAACCTCCACACACATAAATAAGTCTCAATGAAAAACACCCTCCAGTAACCACAACTTGGTCATCAGATATGGAAGCCGACTCTACTAACACTACTGAATGTAGACCAAAAGGGAAGATCAAGAGACTAGAGAGAGTAGCCATCTACAACTCAATGTCCATGGGTGATGACATGGAAGACAGGCATTGAGCTATCTTTAGAAAACTGCCTGGGATTATTACAAACACTTGCAGACCATATAATAGAGAAACACATGCCCTAGCTGCATATGCTACTAGAGTCAGTGAGTGACAAGCACTTTTATGACTGCCATCTTGGAATGAGAAGACAAAACATGACTGCATACCGCGCATTTGGAGCTCCTAATTTTCCTGCTATCTGTGCCATCCGGTTCTACTTTGTTTCTTTGGGAATAACCTTGCTTCATGCTCATTCTAGTTTTCTCTTTACTAATGAAATCAACTAACCAAAACAAATAGATTCATAAGCATAACTAAATGGTTTGTATAAGAGGTTTAATGAGAAATTGTTTCAAAATCAAAATGTAACTACAAAATTAGAATGTGTATAAGTGCATTCTAAGAAACCTCAATTAAGATTGAAAGGGGAGAGGGGAAGCTGTTACAGAAACCCAGAAAGATTCAGATTGACCAATGGTACTATTTTGAATTGAGCTAGCTAGCTATTGCCCATTGTCTACCACATGGATTGCCATCTCCCTGGTTTGAATTAAAGAGTCTAAAAGCCACCTAAATTAGGTGCACAGAAACTGAAGCCATCTAAGCATAATTACATGATCATAGATTTTTCCAAGTTAGGGAACAACTCCTGAAATTTCATCCTTGCCTTTCCCAACTAAATGTCATTGGCTGTGTGATCCTGTTTTGCTATTAATTGCTATTTAGCCCATATTTATAGTTAAACATCAGGAAACTAAGGCCTTAATGTCTTTTGTCATTATTTCTTCCCAGGTAATCTTCGTCCTACCACGTTATATCAGTGCTCCTCTAATCTACAAACTATCATGGTCCATTCAATGACCTACATTGAAAATGTCCTACCAACCTCAAAAATTTCTCCTTCTACTTATCATTCAAGTGCTGAACTGGGCTACTACTAAATTACCATTGTTTTGTCTCTCCTAGTTTTACCGCTCATCCACCAAACATCCGTAATCTCACCTCTAATTTCCAGCTTGCTTTCTCGTTGGTAAATCTTCTATTTACATTGTAGGTGCAGAGCTCCCATGAATGATCAAGAATCAGGAGAAAAGATATCCATGGCACCTACATTCTACACATACTAGATGTCCACCAAGCCCTAAACCAGAAGCAAGTACCATTGGTACAAGTTAGAAAGAAAACGGGTTTCAAACACTAGTATAAGTGTATTACATTGCTATTACCTAAGCAATGCATAGAGAACCAATAGGAGGTAACTCTGCTCAAACATGGTGACATATTGGAATGACTTTTAATCTAAAAAAAATTATTCACACCAACATCATAACAATACATGCCGACGATGATTTACAAAATAATGTTTCATTACACATACATATATTCACCACCACGAACGGCATTTGCAGCCCCTTTCCTTTCTTCTTCAGCCTCCTTCTCCCGTTCTTTCCAACTCTCATAGCCATGATCATCAGTTTGCAGCTCATGTCGGCAGATTGGGCAGGAGTTGTGTTCATCCTGCCATAAATTGAAGTATGTGAGACACTGAATCTTCAAAATAATGCTCAACAGAAAAAGGACAAAAAAAAAAAAAATTTAAGATACTATTAAAATAGAAGGTTTTTCTTTTACTTAGTTTGTTTACAATTTCCATGTAAAGTCAAAGTAGATTACCAGCCATGGCTTCAGACAAGGTGGGTGGAACAAGTGCTTGCAAGGCAATTCCTGCATCTCGTCATTTAAAACCAGTTCGTCAGTGCAAACAGCACACTTTGTCTCATTTCCCAGCTTTGCTAGGATTTCCTCAGTAATAGTGATAACAGGTAGTTTTGCAACCACTTCTTTACTCGCAGGCGGTGCTCTTGGATGATGAACAGTATCAATATCCTGGATGTTCAAGAAGAACTTATGTGAGAACATCCTTGATTCCACTACATGGCTTGATATTAATGCATCTCCACTTTCTCAATCTAAGAGTTCATGATGTGGAAACACCGTCAAATGAATAGAAAAAAAACACCTTTTTGCTTTTAGCAACAGTTCAGATAATAGAAGCCTCATTTATTTTATCAAAACTTTCAGATGGGAACAATAAAATTATACCTCCATAAAGTCCACATAATTTTAGTACACAAACAGCACATTTTACATTAAGCGTGAAGAAACAAATCCATATGCATTAAATCACTACGTCACATGATCCTTAAGAGCAAAAATCTAAATGAATTTCTTCTTTCTACTCAGATAAAATGTACAGCAGCACTAGGAAAGGGACATTGAGATTCCTAACAATTTTCAGTTTGTAAGACTATTTTCTGATGGTGCTTATGTATTACTTTGAAGTGTACACTTTTTGTTTTCAGGGGCTGAAAGTTTTGGCACTTAATGACTTTTGCCTGTTACATAAAAAATCATGTCGCCTATCAAGAAAGAAAAGGAGGGAGAGGGAGAAGGAGAGGTAGAATACCAGCAATGCACTTTCAATGACACTCTCAAAGTCCTGCAAATTCTGTTGCATGTGATTTATCAAGTCTTGTAGAACTTCAGTTGCACTTTCTGGTGCATTACCATTCTCTGATTGCCTCATTGATGATTCGGCTGCAGCAATGACATTCTGTGCCCTAAGCCATGCAGGTTGCGGGGGCTCAGGATCAACAGTGAGATGCCCCTCAAAAAGATACCCAGAATCTGTAAATTAACAAAAAAGTAAATCCCATTATTTAATCTAAGAAGAAGAAAATAAAATAATATAAAGATAAAAGAAAGAAGAAAGAAAAAAAGGAAAACATCCGATAAACCTCTATGAATACTATTCTGCACAGATTGAGGAACCTCCGACTGATCATCTATGTCATGCAAATGACCACGTGCTCTAGAAATATAAGACTTCAAATTTTCTCTTTCAGAAGACTCAGTAATGAAGCCTTCAGCCGCTTCAAAAAGCTGCAAACCAGCAAGCCAAAATCCAGGTGCAGTGTATCTTGACTGTAGAATGGTTGCAACCCGACAAACAACAGAGTAGATCTGCACACAAGGTCAATGTTCAATTCAAAATTTTCATGATTAAACAAGAACACTAAACTGCAAGCCTGGAGCAAAATGGTGTTCGTAATTCCCTTTAGACCTCTGAAGGTATCTTGCTGAGAGGACTGATGTAGATAAATCACTTGGGCTTACTTTATTACAAATAAGCCTTGGGTTGTGTTATATATGTATTGGGCCTTTGATCCCATGGGTTTTCTTTGAAATGGGCCACTTTAATGGGCCTAAAATATGGGTAGAAGGTAGAAAAACGGGATTTAATTTATTAGTTTAGTTAGTTGCTATTTAATTCAATAAAGGCCCATTAGGCCATTGGTCGGTTGTAAAATCATATATGGACTATTAGTTAGTTAGTCCTACTCCATGTTGGAGTCATAAAGTCAAGTCCTAGTCCTATTTTAAATTCCTAATTGTAGTATGAGTGTCTAGTCCTATTGGGAAACTAGCTCCTAGTAGTAGTTTGATTGCTATTCTGCCTTCTATAAATAGAGGAGCCTATGTACTTATAATTGCAGATTTGAATGAAATAAAGTTTGCAACTAAATGCTTAGAGCAGCTGAGATAGCTGTGGATGAGAAGCCCAGGCTGAGATAGCCACTTCCTTTATTCTCTTTCACCCTTCTCAACCCCCCATCTGTTTTATTCTTCTTTTTTTTATTTTATTTGCTGTAACATTCCAGAGGTATAATTCAGATTCTGATAAAAGTTTGCAGAAATAAGAACCGATCAGCAATCCTAGTGGGAATAAAGAGAGATCGATCTCCTCTCTTTCTCTCTTCTGTACTCTGTTCAGCTAAGTCTTCAATCAGGATATTACACGCCTCATAAGGGTCCCAGAATCCTTACCTAGTCACTGTTGGAAGCATTCTGCCGTTGTTCTTGAAGGTTCTTCTCAGTTTTCTCTCTCCTAAGTCAAAAAATAAGAAAGCTTGTAACTTCACAACCAGCCATCAAAATCCTCTCAACTTTGGGAGTTTTTGTACCCTCCCTAGGGACTATCTACGCCCAAGAGTGAAGCTCAATTTGAATCCTACAGACCTGGCCGCACCTCTCTCTGCTCAGCTCTATAGCAGGTCTTTCTCTCTCCTATCGGGTTGGGTTTTGGACTGGTTTAGCTCCTACATGGGTATTGTATCCTCGGGGGTATATTTGATGGTCTTATTTATTTGTTTCCTAGTCCTATTTTGTCTTGTTTGTGGTTGTAAACTGCGGAGTGAGTTACTTGTAATCTACTCCTGCATTAAGTGGTATCAGAGGTATGGTTGAAGAAAGCTCCAAACAATCTATCAGAGCCTAACCGAAGATGGTTCCATCAGTTCGTTATTTCGCTGGACAAAAGGATACATTCTACATCCTTGATTGGTTAGATTTTCTAGAGGAATATTTTGACTACTATAACTTAACAGAGACACAAAAATTTTAAGTTGTTTGCTTCCGGTTGATCAGTCGTGCGAGAGATTGGTGGAGAGTCCATGCAAAACGACTCTGAGTTCAAGGACATAAGCCTAGGACTTGGGAAGCGATGAAGTACGAGTTAGCGACACAATACCTCCCTGTATATTTCCAAAGAAGGCTCTTCCCTCCACAGGATTCCCATCAGAATACATCTATCGGCCTAAAGTTCGAAGAATTGAAGGAGGCTACTGCTGCCCAATCTAATGCTCAGTCACGTTATTTTTATGGGGAATTCCTTGAATGGATGTGTGAATTGAAGATGTACTTTGACAACTATAACTTAACAGAGACGCAAAAATGCCAATATGCATGTTCCCAGATGAGTGATTGTGTTCGAATGCAATGGAGAGTCCGTGAAAGGCAACTTCAAGTTCAAGGACATAAGCCTAAAACGTGGGACGAGATGCAGTATGAGTTGGCAGGCATGTACCCATCTGAGCATGAACGAAGCATGTACTTCCTTGCACCAGATGTCCAAAAGCCATCCACACTTGACAATAGCATGAAGGAATCATCGGTCTCTATTGCAAAGGAGCAACAAGAGAAGACACCTCTGACCAATGAACTAGAGTCCAAAGTTGAGGTTAGTGTTAAAAATTTTTCAGCCATTCCTATTGTTGAGAAAGAACTAGTCATTGATGTTCCCATCAATAGGACTCATGTGGAAGAAGTCGACAGCAATAAGGTTGCCACTATGGACAATGAGGTTGAGACTGAGAAACTTGACACTACAACAATTGTGATGATTGTGAACAACCAAGAGGAAGATCTTAAGAAGTTCAAGAATGAAGTTGTGTTTGAACCATCAATGGAACCGGTTGGGAACCACCAGATAAATGAACCAAAAGAGCTTTATGTTGCATTGAAGTTAGAAGAGATCAAAAGTGCATATGTAGATGACCCTATGGCTACATCCAAAGATGTTGAAGTTGAGCATGTGGAGTTCGTCATCCTATTAAAGTATCTTGAAGATCGAGCTCCTCACATTCTAGACTACATCTTTATTATCAAAGAGCTACCTGAATTTTTCGACGGCTTGAAGAGGGACATGCACCATGATATAATCACCCTCACACTACAAAATTCAAGAACGAATTTTTTCTAAGAGAGTGCGAGTTGATGTAGATAAGTCACTTGGGCTTATTTTATTGCAAATAAGCCTTGGGTTGTGTTATATATGTGTTGAGCCTTTGATCCCATGGGTTTTCTTTGAAATGTGCCACTTTAATGGGCCTAAAAAATGGGTAGAAGGTAGAAAAACGGGATTTAATTCATTCGTTTAGTTAGATGCTATTTAATTCAATACATGTCCATTAGGCCATTGGTCGGTTGTAGACTATTAGTTAGTTACTCCTACTCCATGCTGGAGTCATAAAATCAAGTCCTAGTCTTATTTTAAATTCCTAGTTGTAGTAGGAGTGTCTAGTCCTATTAAGAAACTAGCTCCTAATAGTAGTTTGATTGCTATTCTGTCCTCTATAAATAGAGGAACCTATGTACTTATAATTGCATATTTGAATGAAATAAAGTTTGCATTTATGAAAAAAAGTTTGCAACAAAATGCTTAGAGCAGCTGAGATAGTTGTGGGTGAGAAGCCCAGGCTGAGATAGCCACTTTCTTTATTCTCTTTCACCCTTTTCAACCCCCATCTATTTTATTCTTCTTTTTTTATTTTATTTGCTGTAACATTCAAGAGGTATAAGTCAGATTCTAATAAAAGTCTGCAGAAATCAGAATCGATCAGCAATCCTAGTGGGAATAGAGAGAGATCGATCTCCTCTCTTTCTCTCTTCTGTACTCTGTTCAGCTAGGTCTTCAATCAGGGTATTCAAAGCCTCATAAGGGTCCCACGATCCTTACCTAGTCACTGTTGGAAGCATTCAGCTACTGTTCTTGAAGGTTCTTCTCAGTTTTCTCTCTCCTAAGTCAAAAAATCAAGAACGCTTGTAACTTCACAACCAGCCATCATAATCCTCTCAACTTTGGGGGGTTTTGTACCCTCCCTAGGGACTATCTACGCCCAAGAGTGCAGCTCAATTGGACTCCTACAGACCTGGCCGCACCTCTCTCTACCCAGCTCTATAGCAGGTCTTTCTCTCTCCTATCGGGTTGGGTTTTGGGCTGGTTTTGCTCCTATATGGGTATTGTATCCTTGGGGGTTTATTTGATAGTCTTATTTCTTTGTTTCCCAGTCCTATTTGTCTTGTTTGGGGTTGTAAACTGCGGAGTTAGTTACTTGTAATCTACTCCTGCATTAGGAACAGATAGATTTAACTGTGTTTAGGTAAAAAAAAAACATCAGGCTAGTAGAACCTGTGGTCCAAGGACTAAAACTTAGTGACAAAGATTGTATCCCAGGTTAAGCCCATTGGCTTTGAATACTTCAACTGGATATGCAATGATTACAATCTTGGATGCAGAGGACCATTGCAGCCTTACATTCTTATTGATGAATGGGTACCTAGAAGCTTAGAAAATTCCTAGAAGAGGGCACCATCATGACCTCATTTATCTTCCTTCATTTACTCATTTATTTATTTTTAAAAAGAAAGAAGGAAAAGACTTGTGTTGAGGGTAACCCCCTCACCCCTTTCCAAAAATAAAAAGAAAAGTAAAATCAAAATAGAATAAGACCACCACAACCACAAAATGTAAAATCTATCTAGAATTAAATAAAGAGAGAAATATAAGGGTGGAAAACAAGCTTGTCTGATAAATTAGATCTGGTGTTCCGCATTTCAAACAACTTAACAAAGCATCACATATACATTATAATGTGAGCAAATCAAAATTCCAGATGCATAATTAAAATATATTAGAAGGTTGTATAAGAAAGACTAATTATACAGTTAAACATTACTTAGTTGGGACTCATAACATGATTCAACAAACAAGCACTCTCTACTTGCTTAGAACTAGAGAGTCGAGACTAACTCACACAATTCCGTAAGTCCTAATCATAATGACCCTAAAGTAGAATTCTCAGTACAGACTGACACCCTATCAGTACCTTGCCCATAAATCATATCAGATTCATGGCACCTTGGGTTCATCATATAAACTATAAAGGAACAAAAAACCTCTCCAATGACACTGAAATCAAGAAAACTGGCCATGTTACGAATATCTGGATTAAGGTCTTGCAACTTGCAAGGCAAGTATCAAGAGTAGAAAACTTCACTTTTTAAATGGATAACCAAAATCTCTAAGAAAGCAAAATAAATCCAACCACAAAGCTAGAAAACAGTTCCTGAACATGGAACAATAGTAGAATAACCGTAGCTATGTTGCATCGACCACTCAGAATAGGCACTGCAACCGTGTCCAGCTCATGAACACAGATTCCAACACCAACATAATGCAGAAAAACCTACTAAACCCATGCCGTTTCTCATTTTGAACATTTTTATCTCTCGTGTCTAGGCTTCCATCTCTTTGTTATTGTTTATGTTGCAGAAGAATCTAAGTTTCAAGGATGATGAGTCAATATACGGGTCATTACTGACATCTATTTCTTGGCAACTTCTGGAAGATCAAAACAAATCGATGGGCATAACTTAGGTGCCACTTGAACCCTTAATTAGCTTGCCAGTGAATGCAAGATCTTGAAATTTGGAGTTGTTTGGGAAAATGTATCGGTAATTTACTGAGAGCTTCACACTGACACAGGGTTTCTATCACAAGAAGTGGGAGTCAATAAGAAGTTATAGATTAGTCGCTTTTTTCATTTTTCCTTTCATTTGGAGAACACTGAAGAGGGTTGCTATTTGTATTTTATAATATTAGTCAAAATACTAAGTTAATGTCATGGGCCATAAAATTATATAGTAGTATAAAGAATTAAAAAGTCTCCATCCTTAAGGAGTTTGGGTTTTTAGTAAGATAGGGTTGGTAGAATGTCTACAAGTTTCTATTTGTTCAAAGAGGCAGTAAAATGAGTTTAGGAATTTGAAGTTGACAAATTTCTATTTGTCAAATATTTGTTCAAAGAGGCAGTAATATGAGTTTAGGAATTCGAAGTTGACAAATTTCTATTTGTCAAAGTATGCAGCCAATAAAGTGAAGGTACTAACGGTCTAACCTATTGCAACTTTGCTGCTTTTGTAGTTGATGCCCTTGAGTCCCAGTCCTGATTGTATCTTGCACTGATCTTACGTAACTTATACTCAGGTAGCCAATAAAGGGGAGGGGCATTCACTATGATTACCTTCTTATGATCAAATTTGCAAGAGAAAAGATAGCAGGGCCTTGAGAGGAAGCCATTTGAGTTACTACTTTACACTAGGATATGAAATTATCTAGAAAGGCTGTAATTCCCATCCAAAGTCAGCCCAATTAATAAAGCAGAGAAAATTGTACATATTCTTCTCTGCAAACTTTTGGCAAGGTTCAGTTATTATTCTAACTTCTTGGTAAACTAGACATCAGACAAGAAATTGAATTGATCCCGACAAAATTTCCGAAGTTGGTACAACGCCAAAGAAAACTGGGGCAATCCAGAAACACCTCGGGACAACATATCTACCGAGTTCCGAGAAGAATTTCAAACAAAATCACATCATTAGACATCAATCGTCCATCAATAGAATTTCTGAAACTTCACCAGTACATTGGGTAACAAGAAATCAGAATTTAACAGAATAACAGATAAAGAGACAAAAAAACAAACCCTAATCTTTAAATATCAAACAGAAAGATTCCAGAAGAGTCTTACCGAGTTCCGGAGAGAGGGTGAAGCGGATGGATAAGTTTCAATAAGCAAAGATTTAATCGAGGAGACGGCCGCTTCGAACATCTGTTTCTTCCCGAGCTGTTTCTGCAATTCCTGCAGCCTTTCCTTCAAAGAATCCTCAGAAATAGAAGTCATATTTTCTTTCGATCTTGACAACGAAGAGTTTTGCTTCCTCTTCTGAAATCTTCTCTTGTTTATAGAAGGATTTTACTTGCGGCAGGGGAAACCAAACCAAGGTTAGGGACGACCACGAATCTTAAGTCGGTTTTTCGGTTCTAAATTCTGAATTTTAATTTTCTCAGAAATAACATTTAAAATAGGAGATTTTGCAAATGGAGCTTCATTTTTATGATAAATAATAAAAATAAAAAATCGACATGATTGTGTGAAAACTGAGAAAGCCTAACCCTTGTGATGGCTTTGAAACATAATAAAAAGGGTAATTTATAGCATCACCCCTGAGAATGCTAATATCAAAAGAACACCCTTCTCTTTTACCAAATTAGACTCGAACTCCCTGCCATCAGTCACTATTAAATAATATACCTTATATGTTGATGCCATCTATTATATTTTATTTTAAATATCAAAATACCCTTACTAAATGTGAAGTACCTAAAATACCCATGCAATAAGTCCCATCCAAATAGATTTAGACTACAGACGATCGTAAGAGCATCGGAAATCAAGGCAGCGACAACAACATCAGCGACATTCAATGGGGTTTTCTTCATGTCACATTCAACTTCAGTCTGGACATCCCACATCCAAACAATCTTGTCATTTGAGCCAGAGCATATATAATGGGAATTGAAAGAGAAAGCAAAGTTGGAGATGCCCTGTTCGTGGCCTTCGAATTCCTTGAGGAGATAACCATCGGTCAGCGACCAAAGACGGATGGTCTTATATGCTGATGAACTACCCAATAGCTTGCCGTCGTTGGAGAATTTGATGCTGGATATGGAGAAACTCTTGGTGTGGAGCCCTAGCTCTCCTTCATCTTATCCTCACTCTCTTGATGCGATCCAAACTAAAGCCAAAAAACCCTCGGCGCCCCCATCGCCGTCCCGTTCTGATCTGCCCATCTCTGTGTGAGGCCCTAGTTCTCCTTTATCTTATCCTCACTCGTTCCAAACTCCAAGGCTTCAATCATTACAAATACAACTTAGTTTTTCTATATCAATTTATTCATTCATACGAGATTTGGATTTTGATTCTAGATCCTTTGATAGCTGATTTCTTTTGGTGGACTTATTTGGCTTCTCGCCATTGGAGAAATTAGTTCGTGGTTTGTGTTGTAGACCTTGGATCTGTTCTTGAGGTGGAATTGATTAGTCGAGATCGGTTCGAGAAGTTGGAACGAGTGAGGAGGAAACATACCAGAAAAGAGGAGCAAATTTCAACCATAGCAATACCAATGAACCACTGGAGTGAGTAGCTGAGAGAGACAGAGACAGAGAGGGCGTTTTAGGTTCCACCTGTCCACATGAATAGGGTATATAATGGTCAATCCACAACATTTTTTAACAGAGACTTACAGCAAGAGGTCCGAGTCTAATTTGGTGAAAGAGAGGGGGTGTCCCTCTAATATTGGCATTCTCCAGGGGGTGGCGTTGTAAATTACCCTAATAAAAAATTGACAACTTGTCTCTCGTTAAAGTGCTAACACAAACATGTGTGAGATGAGGAAAAAGAAATGGCAGAAATATAGAAATAATTAAAAAATAATATATATTTTTTTTTGCTGAGAGCGCAATTAAATTACCCTAATAAAAAATTAATAACTTGTCTCTCGATAAAGTGATGACACAGACATGTGTGAGATGACGAAAAAGAAATGGCAAAAATATAGAAATAATTAAAAAAAAAAATTTTTTTTTTTTGCTAAGAGCATAATTCTTATGTGTGCGGAAAAACCAATGGCAACATACTAGAAAGCATTCATAGATACTTCTTTTCCTATTTCATGGGGTGGATTATTATTTTACCCCATACAGACACAAGGACCACATTGCCCCACATAACTTTTTTTTAATTAAGAAAAGGGTGATAGAGCAGTTGATCGCTATGGTTGTTGCATTAATATGCAGACCAATGGGAGGGAGACAGAAGCACTGACTAGGAAGTAGTTCAGGGGGTACAGCGGTCTTTTACATCCAATTGTGTCTAAGCATAGGGGATGCAAGCAAGATTCCTTTCTTTTTTCTATTTGAAAAAGAAATATATTAAGTAGTAGAATGGAATGTTTACAGCACTCTGGAGTGGGTGCAAAATTGAGCAAATGTTGGGGTAGTGTTTCCTTTGCTATAGAGGCAAAGTACTGTACCCAATAACTCTCTTTCCTCTATAATTGTTTCTTCGCCCTTGTTTCAGCCATGTCCTTGGAAACTCTTATGGCGATGGTGACAATGTCGGTGAAGGCAACGATAATAACGACAGTTTTGGCCTCATATTGAAACCCTTCTCACTAACCTATGGTTCCAGCAAGTGAAAAATCCACATGGGGCTCTCATCTCCCACAAATCTTACTCTTAGAAGCTCTTCCAAGCTTAGAACCTCACTCAGGTTGCCATGATAAGCCTCAAGAAGGAGTTCTTCTAGATCCAGAGCACCGACAAATCAATCTCCAAGGTCAAGGAGTTCTCCACCCTCCTTTCATAGATGTGTCTCCTACTTCAAAGCTTTTGTCCTCCTGATGAACAGTTGCTCTAAGATTTGTCCGATCTGATGTCATTCTATTCCATGGCTACAAGGATGATTTCCTCCTCTCCTATCCTCGTTTTGTAGGATGGGTGTCCCAGTTTGAGTATGGTCTTGGCTTCAAGATTGATGATGCAACCAGAGTTGCTGATGTAGCAGAGGTGGAGGATGGCGAGCTTGGAGGATCACTTAGTGGCGGTGCCATCGTTGTTTTCTTGGAAATGGGTGGTACTATTGAAGGGTTTGAGGTCAAAGAGCTTCTTAAGCCTTTAACGAAGATCTAGACAATGGCATATACATGAGGTCCCATAGGCAACAACGACGTTGAAGGTGCCAGAGGTTGTTGCTTTATAGTTATCCTTGTCGACAATCTCGACCACGTGGTGGTGATGATGTGGCCATTCTGAGTGGCATGGTAGGAAGTGGCGACATGACAGTGTTCGGTGTCTCTGATGTGGCCATTCTGAGTGGCATGGTAGGAAGTGGCGACATGACAGTGTTCGGTGTCTCTGATGAGATAACAAAACTATATAATGCGCATAGAGTAGATTGATACATACGTGGCAGGTGGTGTGAAATTTCGGGTCAAAGTTAACAAACTAGGCTTATTTACATTTCGGGGCATTTTTTATAGTAAAAATAATTTTTCTGGAAGACGGTTTCTTCAGAGAAAAAAGGTTAGAGTGTAATTTATCTAGTCTAACACTTTTGATTCGTCGCATTTTGATACCGTATAAAGAAGTTACGACTTCTACAATCAAAATATGGCTTTTGTGGCAGTTGAGGGCAATTTTTGTATTGAAGATAATTTTTTTAGAAAAAACTTTCTCCATGTAACCTTGCAAGAAAAATCCAATATTTACAATGCATTTGGTTTCATCTCATTTCGATTAAGTATGAGGAAGTTACGACATCAGAAAGGTTCAAGGGCATTATAGTCTTTTTATGAAGTTGATTATGACAATTGGGTCTTATGGAATGCTGTAAAGCATCAAGTCATGGTTGTTATGCTTTTTGTTTTGGATCAATAGGAATTTGTATGAGAAAGTTATGAAAGTTTATGTGGAATCGATCTAGAAAATCCAAAACTAGATTTGAATGTTACTCTCAGTAAGAAGTGGGGGCTTTTGAAATATAATTTAAAAGTTCAGGGTTCTGGTTGAAATTTTTAAAAGTAAAGGTGATGATTTGTGATTTAAAGATGTAAAGTGGATTCCGTGTAGCGCATATGCACAAGGGGGAGTTAATAAATGCCTCTTGGATCGATCTGAAGCAATAAAATCTGACTGATCCTAATCTAATGGCCGTTTCCGGTTTTTGAAAAGTAAGGTGATGATACAGCCGACGAGAAAGGGACAATACATAGCTTGCTGATGTAGGCTTGCGTCAGCATGATATTAGCAGGGTCAAATCCTTGTCTTTAACGATTCTGATCTAAAGGCTTAGATTTAAGATGCATTATATTATTCTACGGCCAGAATTAATGGAAAACTTTAATACCTTATTAACGGTTATAATTGATGCGCCATTCTCCACAATGCCAGCGTATACTACGCCACTCAAGCAAAGATTCCATTTAAAGTGTTCTTATTGCTCCAAACTTCAAATGACCATTACTTTCTAAACCTAAAACCAAATGGGTCCATCCAAGTTGCAGATTCTTCATATTTTTGAGCTCTATCCAGAAGAAGAAAAAAAAAAAAAAAAAATAGGGTTTTGATGAGTGCAAGATTGCGATTTTTTAGAGAAAAGTTATACCACCATTAATGGCTATTGAATGAGCTTTAAAGCTTCAAGTGAATGATGTGTGCTTCATTGAAAGTTGGTTTATGAGGTACTTGAGCTCCATTGATAGTGTTTTGATTCCAAACAAAGAGAAAAAGAAAGATAAAGAGAAAAAGAAAAGAGCTTGAGGGTAGTTGTTGGTACTTTGAAGAGCAAGAAGACAAGAGGAATAGAGGGTATGTGCACCTAGTTTTTCAATAGAGGTTCCTAGGCAACAGGTTGTGAGACTTTCTAACGCTAGATTTATATTATATATATATATATATATGATGAAATATATGTATGCTAGGTTAGTTGTGGATGAATTGTCCGCATACTAGCTAGTTGTAGATGTACATACTAGGCAGAGTTTGATTGTAGAGCATTGATGTAAGCCCCTAATTTACTGTATTTTTGTATTGTGTACTTAGTGGGTGCTCTTATGCAGTGGGGGCTACACATTGTACTAGCATTGTGAGTACTATCTTAGTTGCAGTTTGAGAAAATAGTGTGTGAGTGCTTTCAACTGTGGATACAGTCAAAAGTAGTCTATTGAGTAAGTATGAAGCTTTTACAAGCACTACTCTACAGATGTAGCAAATTATCGAACCTCGTAAAAATCATGTGTTGTGGGTGTGTTTGTTGTTTTTATTATATATATTGAAGTGCGTGGAATACGGAATGTGTGTGCGTACTTAAAAGTGCCAATAAGAGGCTGAGTGTGCATACGCCCGTGTGCAAACAAGGATAGATATATCAGTGTTTGCTTTGTCAGATATCGGACAAGTTTTTGGGGATCGAAATTGGACTCACTGAGTCACCCTCTCTCAGTGACTTTTCGGATTACAACAAAGGTATCATCAGAGTGGACGCCAGATGATGCATTGTTGGTACAGAAGTTGGCAATCAAGTCTTGGCTAGTCTAGATCGGAGACCTTCTAGGCCATAATCACAAGTGACATGTGGATTTTTTGGAACGTGGAGACCAACCAATGTGTCGGCCATCATTGTTGAACATCATGGGGTTTTGTTTGCCATTCCCGCCCCTCTTGTTTGTTTTTCTTTAAAAAACATGTGTCGTGTGTCCACTTGTCTTGTAAGCTTTGTTTACAACATTATTTCTATGCTTTTTATTGGTTGTAGCCATACCCTAGCCTGAAAGACGTTGTCTATAGCATATAAGACAGTTTGGTCGTATTCCATTCCTTGGTTTTAAGTATTTTGTATCCAAAACCTTATGTATCTCATGCCTTTCATC
>NC_056561.1:6745154-6760997 GCF_013358625.1 Macadamia integrifolia
AAAAAAAAAAAAAAAAAAGGCCCGTTATCCCATTTCGTTTAAACTAGATACAAACTCAAATGCTTCGAAGACAAAATTGGGTTGTTCCCGCCCTTCCACGGCTCATAGCACAACTCCGCTTGTCCGTCATGAACTCCCCTATTCCGGCGATCGCTTCGGCACATAGCAACCTCTGTAATTCTGGTGAACTTGCATCAAACAAGTAATCTCTCATCTCTCTCTCGTGGTGTGCAAAGAAGCGCAGCCGTAAGTTGCAGCGGCAATGCCTTTCGAACCCTCCTCCCTCTGTTCCATAAAATTCCATGTCCCCACCACCCCAAGAATTGCAACATACCTCTGAAAACATATCCATTAGAATGAATTGAGAAGAAAAATCCTTTCCACTTTCAAAGCAATCTTTGCCCAACGAAATGCCCAAATTTGTCGCAACTGACGAAATTCAGGACTAGATTGGCCGTTGGCAAGGTAGGGTTCAAAGCTGTGGCAAAATGACCAACTTTGTAACGAACAGAAGTTCTGGGGCTTGGGTTTCTCGAGAACAGATTCCCTCTGCAATTAACGGCAAGGTTTCCTAGAGAGAGACTGTAGGACTAGGAAAGGAGCGGGAACAAACCAAATCTGTTTTTCGGTTTTTTCCTTTCGTTTCATTTTTTGAATCTCAGCCGTTAAAAGGATACGGGAAAACGTGTCAACTCTTGAGAGCCCAAGCAGGAGATTCCGTTAAAGTTTAGGAACAGGGGAGGAGCCGAACCCGGAATACCATCTCTCTCTCAATCTCCCTCTCCTTTCGGAGATTTTCTAGCAGAGCCACAAAGACTTGAAGGTTTATACAAAAGGATAGCTTTGAGTTTCGTATTTCTCCACAAATCAACGCAGCCTCTCTCTCCCTAAATTCCTGTGCTTCTTTGGCTCTCCTGATTTTTGTTATTTTCACAGAGAAGGGTTTCCATTCAAGATGTGTTTCTTCCAAACCCAAGTACTGTTTCGTCTCTTTTGTTTCTTGAATTGTTTTGAAATCCCATTTGTTTTGTGAGGCTTCGCTTCATCTCTTCGTCAGAATTTGATCATTCTGAAGGTAATTATTATATATATTTTTAATCATTTCATTTCATGTCATGCTGCTACTGCTGTTGTCTTTTTTGGTCTTTCAATATGTTTCTGATTTTTTTTTCCTGTTTCTATGGATGGGTTTTGCGGAACAATACAGAAGAAGTTGTCTATCTCTTTGTAAGGCCTCCTTTGCATCTAGTTATTGGAGTTGATATGGGTTTCTGAATTTTTTTTTTCTTTCTTATTTGCATTTTGGAATAAATTAATGGATCTATGAAGGTGTGCTTCTATGATTTGAGGTATAAACTTGTCATTGAAGATGCAACAGCAATTGGGTTCCTGTCTTATCTGCAATTTGAAAATTTAATGGATGATATGAAGGTGGGCTTCAGTAATTGAGGTAGAAACTTGTCATTGAAGATGCAACCACAATTGGATCCGCCTCAAGAAGAACTGGAGAAGGCAAAGGCGCAAATGACAGCAATGGAAGAGGAGAAAGATCGCCTTCTCGATGAGCTCAGAGAGATGAAGAAGGTCGCTGAGCAGGCGAATTTAACGCTGAGTGAGGCCTTGTTGGCTCAAAAAGGACCACAGCAATGTTTGGAGACTGAGAAGACACGGGCCTATGAATTGGAGCAGGCAAGCATTACGTCAGCCCAGAAGAGGGATCAGGCATGGCAGCTTGAGCTCGAGGCAGTTCAGAAACAGCATTCCATGGACATGGATGCTCATGTGAACGCTCTCTCATCTGCTGGCCAAGAGATTGATCGTATCCGTCAAGAGCTTGTATTAGCCTTGGAAGCGAAAGATGCTGCTGCCAAGATGGCCGAAGATTCTAGGAATGTTGCTGAGGCCAATTCCAAAAGGATCTCAGAACTCTCTGCAGAGCTCAACTCTGTCGAGGAATCACTGGCTAATTCAACTGAGCAATTAGTTATGAAAGAGGAAGATAAAGAAGCCATGAGGATTGAGCTGGAAAAGGCAAAACACATAGCTGTAGAGTTGGAGGAAAAAGAAGCCTCACTAAAGAAGCTAAAACAGGAACTTTCTGATGGAAAAGAGTCGGAGTCTCGCATGCTGAATTGCTTATCTGAAACTGAGATGCAACTTCAGACGCTGCAGAATGAAATGGAGAAAGCTAAGGAATCAGAATCGAAAACGTTCCATTCCTTTACAACCCAAACAGAACAGCTTGATCAAACCAGGAATTTGCTTGAAGAAGCTAGGCTAGAGGTGACCTGTCTCCTTGAGAAGATTGAAAACTTGGAAAGGTCATCTGGGCAAAGTAGTACAGATCCTGGAGTTTCTCATTGCTACCTTGAGACGCCAAATCCTGATTCTCAATCCATAGAGGAAACCGTACGAGTTCTTAAGTATGAGCTCCAAGCTGCAAAAGAGCAGTTGGCCCATGCCCAAGAAGGAGAAGCACAAGCATTGTCAAAGGTCCAAAGTTTAACCGAGGAGATGCATGGGTTCAAAATTGAAATGAAGTTAGCTACAGATGCAGAAGAGAAGAGTAGGAAGGCAATGGATGACCTAGCATTAGCCCTTAAAGAAGTCTTAATGGAGGCCAACTTGATGAAGGAGAAGCTCCTCTCAAGTGAATCTGATAGAGATTATGCAAAGGAAGAGGTTGAACGGTTGAACCAGATGCTAAAGAACACAGAGGAGAAATACATAGGGCTCTTAAGTGAAGCAAGGAAGGAAATCAAACGGATTAAAGATGAATCTGAGAGAACGAAATTAGAGGTTGAGGAATCAAACTTGGCTTGGAATGGAAAAGAGCTTGGGTTTATTAGTTGTATAAAAAGAGCTGAGGAGGAGTGCAATGATGCAAAACAAGAGAGCAGCAGATTGTTAGAATCAGTAAGACAGGCTGAGCACGTGATTCGAGTGTCAAGGGAAGAGACATACAAGTTGCGAGATATACTCAAACAAGCCCTGAACGAGGCTAATGTTGCAAAGGAAGCTGCAGGGATTGCCCAGGCAGAGAATTACCAACTGAAGGATAGCCTTGCTGAGAAGGATATTACTTTACAGGTCCTTACCCGAGAAAATGAACGCCTTAGAATCAATGAAGCTGCAGCTCTTGAGAACATCAAAGAGTTGAAGAGGTTGCTTTCAACCACAGCAACAGAAACAGCATCACCAGCAACAACAACAGCCACATCACCAGCAACATCAACAGCAACACCTCCACCAACACCTCCACCAAAACTAGCAGGTTTGGGAGCAGAGTTGAAGGAACTGGAGGCATTAAAGAACAGAGAGAATAATGGAAGTAAGAGACTAGCCAAAGTTCTTCATATTGATCTTGAGGATCTAAGAGTTCCAAATGGATACAAGGAAGCAGATGGGGACTCTGAAATAGATGAGACGCTCAAGGGATCAATATTTGATGTGGACTCGCCAGGGCCAATTCCCCATCACCGCAGAGCATCTTCATCATTTACTGATGATACAATAAATTCTGAAGATCTTGATATTCTAGATGGGAGCCAGCTTGATGATTTAGATCATGATAGAAACGGACATAGAAAGAAGAGAGCATTAATAAGAAGATTTGGAGATCTTCTGAAAAAAACAAGCTTCCACAGGAGGGAGGCAACGATTAGCTAAGATCTTGTTATTACAACCATCCACCCAAATATTTGGTGTTGATGATGATGGTAACATTCTGTAACTATATATATATATATATATATGTATATGTATAGTTTGTTTAGGAATTTGTTTGAAGAAGAAATTTATTACCTGTAAATTAAAATGTTCGAGCACGCTAAATCATCTTAGTAATACGATGTCTGACATATTTTCCCCTTACATTTGAGAGGCTTTATTAGCCTCCGAATATAATTGAAGCTGCAGTTGTCTTTCACTTTTCCACTGATAAAATTATCAAACTGTGGGTTCCCCTGACTAGTTAGCACTGAGATTCTGCATTACATGCCTCATTTTTTCTTTCTTCTCTGAATTGAAATTTTGTTTTTGTGATCCAATCAAGATAGCAATTCCAAAATGTTGAAATTAAGCGAATGAAGAATTGAAAAGAAAGCGATATACAAAATTTTCAAGTAATGCTTGGTCTTTTCAATATAAAATTTGATGAATTCCAATTTCAAAGAGCTTTCTGTTGGGATGGAGAGCCAGTGGATTTGGACTTGAAGTCAAGCTCTTGAGGAGGATCACACCTCTAGCTTTAAGCCAGCATGTCTCATTGGACAAAGTCAGTTGCCTTCTGATCTGTGAGTTCTTTATGGCAATCGGATCCCAATTGGCCTCTTTTTTTTTTATTTTTTTTATTCTTTTAAAGATAACCATTTGGTTTGGGCATAATTTCTGATTTTCACAATGTTCAAAGTAGTCTTTTTTTTCCGCATTGAAAATACACTATATGCATGTTATGGAACTACTCCACACAAATGACTAAGCTCTGTGAGATACAGTTTCCCACTAAACAGCAAAAGCCTCCCATAGCAACTGAGCCTGGAGGTGAAAATGAGGGATATTTATAGATGTTGTTCATGAATACGAGGGGAACAGGGATAGGAGTCGCACTTGATAAGGGACAGATTCATCATAACGACTCTTCGGTGACCAAGAAAAGAAAAATCTTCGTCACGATGAAATATATGTATGGTCAGAATAAAGCTTGAACGATCTAAATTTCATGAATAGAAAATCATTATTGAAAAATAGTTTCCTGATATGTTAATCATCTTTCTTAGGATTTATTTTTTAACATCATAAACTTCACCCAAAATGCATTTCTTTTGGAATTATGTTTTTTTTTCATAAGAAATTCTTCCGGTTCTGTTTCATGTTTCATGGTTAGCTGTACACAAACTCTTAAGAATCTACTAAATTGGAGAATTTCACTGTGGAGTTTGGGATTCCTGGCATCACAATTTTCTATTCTTGATTACAACTCTTCTAGTTCATCTCTGATTATTTCTGTTCGTATGAAAAAACAGCTAATAAGTGTCGCATGTACACGCAGAACCAGATCAACACACTTGAATAATGGACTTTAATTTATCATTTGAAGTGCAAATTTCTGAAGGGGCTTCGGCCTTCTTGCACATTGATCAATAACTGTTCACAATTTAGTGCATTGTCTTCTATTATTTGTAAAATTCTAGCCTCTACTACTTCTACTTATCCAGTTTCAACCACCAAATACTAAGATTTACTTTTCGAGATTTTTTGTTTGATAAAATTCTATGTGATAGTTACTATGAACAAAATGCATCATTTCACTAGCTTTAATCACTTTTGTGAAAATGGAAATGATGATTAGCTAGTGGAAAGAAATTGAATCAAGCTTTCATTCTCCATGGATAAGGCAAAGATTGAGGCAAACCAAGTAAAAGGAGAATATTAGAGTGGTATGAAAGAAGCAACTTGTTTGTAAACCTGGATGATAGTTGTGCTACAGCAGAAAACATATCAAACATCAATTTAGCTTTAAATAAGAGGTCTAACTGCAAGTGCTACTTTGATTTTTCATTCTCACTTAGAATTTCTTCAATTGCAGAAATATCGATCCTTGCCGATGCTTGCTTCACCCAATCCACCACTTTCTCAGCCTCCCTAGTAACTTTTTCCTCTTCTTTCAATGCCTTCTTAAGCTTCTTTTGTTGTTCTTTCAGCGAAAATGTACTCATATCTGATAGAATCTCGTCGTTCTTTCCCCAATCTCTCCCATCTATATCAAGTTCAGCAACTCCACTATTCTTAGCTTTCTTTGTAGCCAGCTTCTTTGAAGAAGAATAGCAAAAGCAGCAACCCTGTCGTGGTGGAGACACAGAATTATCCATTCACCAATCCTCGGAAACCAAATTGGTTTTCAATTTTAAACTCCAAATCCTCTCTTGTCTCCTTCCACAGTGAACTAATCTTTTAGACTCTTCCTTAGGAAGGATTCAAGTTTGCAGACTTAATAAGCATCAAAAGAAATTCTTCATCTGAAAATGAACTGGGTTTTCCTCTTACCTCGAATTAAGCTTCTCAGTATCTGTTCTTCCACCGAACTGGGCTCATAAATTAAACCAAGTAGAATCTGGCTTCTACATGAGTGAGCAGAACAGATTCAGAAAATCTCAGAGAAGCAATTTGATAAGAAAGATTGAGAAGAACAATAATTTGTAATAGGAAGAAGTCTTTGGAGAATCATCACAGGTTTTCAAGAGGGATTAGTCTGGTTTTTGTCTTCTGATTATCCACTAGTTTTGGTCAAACTATTGCATAACCTCACCAGCATTTTTTTGTCATAAACAGTTACATCAGATTCTGAATGGAGTTCCACCAAAAAAAGATTCTGAATGGAGTAAATGGTCATTGGTCATAAGTCATTAGCATTTAGCGTGAGAATTGGACCCAAATTCCCATTTGCATAATATTCTTTGTATAAGTTTCAAATTAATCGGCTCAAGAGTAGGTGGAAAGTCAAAGTCTGTGGGACGTGGATATGAGTCACTGCCATCGTCAAAGAGAGAAAAAGAAAATACAACTTTGGGTGGGCCAAATTGGGCTGACTTTGGAGAAAATCGTTGAGATGGTATGGTGTGTTCAGTAGAGGTCTTAGGATGCACCTAATAAGGATGATTGATATGCTTCCGATTGAGGAAATAAAAAGAGATAAGGCATGCCAAAAATGACTATAGGAGAATTGTTGAGGAATGACATACATAATTTGGGTATTGTATCAAGTATGACCTATTGGAGAGTAAGGATCCATGTAATTGATCCCATTTAGTTGAGATTCTCCTATCTTGCTATGTTGTCCTCTTACCTCTTACTTTCATCTTGCATTCTTCATTTTTCTTGTCTTCTCCATCTTCATTTTTTCCTCTATTTTTTTTTTCATCCCTTCACCTCTTTTTATATTTAAACCCCAATTTTTACCCACTATTTTGGTTTGGATCCATATAGCCAACTCCATTAAGTTCGGAAAAAGCCGATCATATAGGAAAGTAATCCTCTCTAGCATGGTTTTAGAGCATGCTATTGAAATGGGTTTTAGTCATCCCCAAATCCATTACGTTATCGAAATGGATCGATGTCAGATCACTCATATCAAACTGAAATACCCTTACTTTACCTCAAAAAATGAATCTTTTTTTTTTACCCTCGCTCTATACCATTCAACCGATGTGGTATAGGCCAGGTATTGAGATCGAACATTTGCCAAATCAATATGAATTGTCAAATACGGGGGATCCGATACCAAAACTTAGGCTGCGTTTGGTAATGTTTTTATTCTAGAACGACGTTTTATGTCAAAAACGGAAATTTCAGTTTCTGTGTCGAATTGCCCTTTTTTTTTTTTTTGCACAACAAAACTAGAACTACAAAACTGCCTTTTTGTCATTTCGTCAATTCTTGTTTCTAGCGTTTTTTTTTTTCCTACTTTTTGTTCCAAAAAGAACAAAACACACCATAAATATACCAAACGCTTTATTCCGTTTTTTCGTTCTATGAGAACGAAAAAACTTCAAAAACGTTACCAAACCAGCCTTAAAACCATGAACTCTAGAGACCTTCAATGGGGAGTGTGGGCCTATGTGGTGAGGGTGACTGCGTGAGGGTCATCAGCCAGACTAGTAGGCTCCATGGTATGACGTAGCTATCAGTTATGAGTTGTTCTACACACGCATCGTAGGAACTTTTCACAAACACCCCATTGTAATTGCCAACAATGGGCACGTGATGGCTTTGAAAGTTGAAACTGCCCATGTTTGCACCTTTTTTGTCAAGCCATTTGGGCAGCAATGGATCTTCAGAAAAGCTAACAGGGTGAATAGGCCATCTCGGTTATGGCGTTTCTTAATCTAAACCAGAAGAAGTTGAAGGAGGGGTGAGGCAAGCTTGCAGAGTGGTGACTGATGAGAAAAGGGGGAGATGAGAGACACGAAGGAGATAGAATAATCCTAAATTATATTATATAAATTAGAGTTAAAATTAGGATCGGGTCGGACATAGGTCTTCACATAGATTCGGGCCAACCCTAACCCAACGTCAGTGTTTTTTATTCTTAACCCACCTTCAAGGTCAGAAATCTTAGTCCATACCTTATTCGAACTCAAGGCAAATCAGAGCGAGTTTGAACCATCAGGGCCAAACTTACATCCTTAAGGAGAAGTGTCTCTGAACTTGAAGCATTTTCTCGGCTTTTCATGTAAGTATTTATCATTAGAAAAAATGTTCTTCTTCCACACATCAATGAGGAATTGGCGATAGATGCTATTTCGAGGCTAAGATTTCGATTTATGAGATAGCGGTGGTGAGTCCCCACCGATGGCAATACCGAATGTGGGGACTCTCTTCTCGTGAGTTATCTTATCTCTTTGTACGTTTTTTTTTTCTAATAAAATATGATTTTCTACTGCGAAAATAAAAAGTAAATTTTTTTTTTTTTTGGTAGAAGAAAAAAAATGTATTTTACATCATCTTAAAATTTGCAGAGTTCATAAAGTATTCAGCTATATCGACACTGCGGTTGGACCAAACGTGAGGAACCTGAAAAGTGAGCATATTCGTAATCCAACAATTAATGTTAGACAAAAACAGAACATAAAATAGATCATGAGTATAGAAAATATAAGCTCCTAATGCCCAGTAGATCTCCTTGCCTTCTGCTCAGTCTCACAAATTTCACAAACAACCTGAAACATGAATTTATATACCATTCTTCATTAGCTACAACTCGAATTAAACAAGACCAAGCAAACAAAGTAGGGGAAAGATTTGAAGAAGAAGGGAACTAGAGATTTAAAGGGGCGGCGGACTTGGGTGTTGATAAGAGAGAGAGAGAGAGAAGTTTGATTGTCTATGCAGGAGACTAGAAAAATTTGGTATATTGAATAGCTGCTTGTTAATGGAATAAAAAACTACTGACATCGAGAGGATATTCAAGTTTTCTTTCTAGTATTCATCCTTAAATATGAATCAAGAATGTAATAGTAGAACAACAATATATAATTGGAAAAACACTTGAATCTAGGGGTGTCAAACGGTGCGATTTTGGTTATTTTGTCCGGTTTTAATTAGGTTTTCATTTTGATAAGGTGAAGTCAAAACCGCATCACATAAACACAAGTTGAAATTAGAATCATTTTTTTCCGGTTTCAATTTCAGCAGTTTCCAGTCGTGTTATTCAGTTAATAATCGATTTACAATCGGTTAATAGATCAGATATTAGGAAATTAAGATGTGTGAAAGTGGAACTCCATCTTATCTTTCCCTCTTGGTTAGTACTTTTTTATTTTTTTATTTTTATAAAGACCCATCAAAAGTCAAAATACTAAAACTCTAGCTTTAGAACACTTTAAAACTAGGTTCCGGTTAACCAATGTTATTACGGTTCTGAATTGAACTGAACTGGGATTGTGGCCTATAAAACCAAAATCGGATTGTATTCCTATGGTGCAGTTCGATTTCTTCAAAACTGGTCAGTTTCGGTTCCAGTAAACAGTTTTGATTATATATTGACACCCTTATTCGAATCATTGCTTTGCATACGAAGAGGAGCCACTGTATTAGGTTTATCCTTTATTTTTTTCTCAGCCAATTGAAAAATTTGATGTCTTGGAAGAGCTCTTGTTGCTCCTTTTCATCTTCTAGCAATCGTTTTATGTTTCTCTTGTTTCTCCAGGGTCTAGTGCTTTATTTTCTTTTCCCTTTTTGGGAATTTAATATATTTACTTATCTTAAAAAAAAGAAAAAGAAAATGAGAGTGTCCATGAAGTAAGAGAAACAAACCAAGGGACTGATAGGGTTCTTACTTTCAACAATTGCAAGGTCCTTGGAACCATTGGCCTTCTCTTTCTCTTCTGGAGGTGGCAGTATCATTGTTTCCTCAATTCTTTGCGGTATCTTTTGAAGATTCAACAGTTAGCAGTCTTAGAATCCAAAGGATTTGAAGGGGCTTCTATGGTCTCTCCATTTTCTTCAGCTCAATTTCTCCCATATCTTATCTTAATACTAAATTCTGTAATTCAAGTTCATACAGGCAAGTTTGGCTATTGCAAGGGGCATTTGAAGGGGACTGCAAGCACTGTGGAAATCGTCTGTAGCCGTTGCACCGGTGCAGTGAGCATCGGGTGGCTGGAAGCTCTTTGGGACATATGTCCAAATGCTCTTAGTCATCCGATGTTCATTACACCTCACCGCTCGCTGCAGAAATTGTAGACTCCTGCTAACAAGGATTGTACAGTAGCCAGTGTTGGAAGGGCAAGTAGGAGGAGGGGCTATCGTTAACGAAGGCTAGAGGCAATGGTGGGTATACTTGCATCCGAGTCTTTGTTGTCGATAGATTAAAAGGTTGGGAATTGGGATTATTTCCCCTTAATCCGATGGAAGTGTCAAGCAATCTGGCCATAGTACAAAGTGTCAAGTAATCATCCCAAAAAAAAAAAAAAAAAATTTAGACCACGTAATTGAAAAAGGTGGGGTGTCAATGGATCGGGCTGGGCTTTTCTTTCAAGACCCCCATCCTAAACCTAAGTTCTCTTCACTCAGAGGCCCAGTCCAGACAGGCTGAGACCCTAATTGGGTTGAGAACTGGAGATAGACTGAGTTGACCGTAATTGACCTTGTTACCCCTCATTTTTACTATTTCTCGGCTGGCCTGGATCGCCTGATTGACCATGGCTGCCGCTACACAACAAAGAATGTGTGTTGAATGATGAACGTCGGTGCTTGAAAAACAAAGGATGTGAGTGAGTGACTGAGTGACTGAGTGGCGTATATGTTTATGATAATTTATTCAAACCAATCAGTTTTCCGTACAAACGCAGCGTTATATTGTTTTCAGGCTGGCAGCTTTTTGTTGCCAGAGTGAGCTTTGACCGTTTCGGCAGGCTGGTACTGATTGCTCACATCCCGTGAGCGAAAGGTTTTAGATTTCAAAGGATGGAAAAAGGGTTTTAAAACCCAGAGGATGTGAACTCTGTCCCAAACTCACTATTACTTCTACTGCCTTCATCTCCCTTAGAGAGAGAGAGAGAGAGAGAGAGAGAGAGAGAGAGAGGAGAGGGAGATGGAGGGTTGGATCTCGCTGCCAAAAATCGAGCTCCACGCTCACCTCAATGGCTCCATTAGAAATTCCACGTTGCTGTAAGCTTCTCTGTTTTTCTTGTTTCTGAATTGACGATTACTCTATGATTCCTCTCTTTCCATGCTTATTTATCTGATGGTTTTCTTCACTTCACTTTCTTTTTTCCTCTTATTGTTGTAATTTATTGAGAATGTTTACTTCTGTATCTCATTTTCTTTCTATATGACCCAATGCTTCATTTGAAGGTATATCCTTTTGTTGGTCGTCTCTTGAGTACTTTTCATTTCACTGAACTTGTTAGATTTCTACCAAAAAATCATACTTGAAAAAGATTTTATACGCTCTTTGTGTGGGTTATGATTTGCTCAAGGCTCAATTTTTTTTGCAGTGAACTTGCTAGAGTTCTGGGTGATGAGGGTGTCCTAGTTTCTGCAGATGTGGAGCATGTAATCATGAAGGGTACTCACATTTTCTCGACTTTTACCTATTTCTTTCTTTCGGCTTGATTTCCTCATCTTTTTTTTTTTTAATGTGTATGTATTGTTGATGTTGAGCATGTAAAATTTGTTAATTCTCGTGCAGTGTGATTTAGGATTGCTAGGGAAACCTTAATTCTATGAGTAGCAGGGTCAAACAGGAAGAATGAGATAATGCTGCCTTTTTTTTTCCTGTCTTGCAAAGAGAAAGCATAGAGAAATGGTTCTTAATTCGTAAACATATAAAGTTCTAAGGTTGGTAGCAGAACAGACTTAGAGCAAAAGGAGAGAACATGCTGACTTTCTGAATTACGATAAATAGTATAGTAGTAGGTTATGGTTGGAGCTCCAAGCTTCCACAGGAAACTAGTCATTCTATCCCATAAGCAAACATTACTCTGACTTGAACACTTAACATGACTCAAAAGGAAATAATAGTATTATGTAGATTACTTTCCAGGGACTACTTGAACACTCAGAATATTTCCTATAGTCAGAAAAATAGAAAATTAAAATTTCAGTTACTACGGAAAGTAGGTTTCATTCTTCTAAATAGTAAAATTTGGATTTACTGAAATGACAAAAATTTGTATTTACTATAGATATCAGAAGATGAATTTTGTAAACACTATAAATTCACAGAGAACCCTTAAATATGATATAGATTAAAGTCAATATTAACCCCATTTATTGAAATAGAATCTCCATCTTATGATATGAAAGATGAAACAGAAATAACCCATGACTACTGCAAATCCTCTTTTTGTCTGGATCGACATCTTCCCGTCAGTGTAAACTGTAAAGTTGACTAAAGCTTATATGTTTAAGGGGAAAATTAATTATGTAATACAATGGGACTTGTATTTCCAAAAGGGCAATAATTTCCTGGTTTCTTTGCTAAGGGTAGCCTCCCAGGTCTGCGCTAATATCCACTATGGGGCAGATTAGATTGGGCCCAAATTTTTGGACTGGTTGGGCTGAGTTTCCCTTCTTCATGTGTCAAGTTTCAAGTTAAAAGTTGTTGGTTACATGGTAAAGTGAAGTTTTGAAAAATCATTGAAAATTCAAATATTTGTTAGTTAGTGAAACACACTGCTGACCTCCTGCCCACACCCCCCAACCCCCCAAAAAAAAAAAAAAAAAAGAAGAAAAAAAGATGGATAAAAGTATGAGGAAAAGATGTAAATTCGTGGGGTTGGTGGGCATAAGCTTGGTTGGACATCAAGGGTAGGCTTCTTTGTTGAGGAATTTGAAAGACATTCCCTTCTCAAATCCAAATCAGTTAAAGCTGTAATGTTGAATCTGTTGGAATGATATCCTATAATTTTTTTTTCTTTGTTTCCTTTTTATTTTCAGTGGAAATTATATTGATGTTTGAATTTTTTTTGGGAACATAAGTCCATCTTCTGAATTGGAGTTGTCACCATATTGCAAATAGAAATGTTGCATTTTATTTATTTATTTATTAAATTCCTATAATTATCACATTTCAAATCTCATATCGACTCTTTGATGAATCCACTCCTGGCTAATCAAATGACATGTCCAAATGTTGTGAAAGAAGAATCAGAGTTTCATCGCATCTGGTACTAAACTGCAGATTGAGAATGATTCATTTCCTTGCTAAGTTTATATAGACCCCAATGTAAAATATTGGCTGTTACAACTTACGAGTACAAAGTACATTTATGATTTAGGTCGTGTTTGGTTAAGTACATTTATGATTGAGATTGAAGCTTCAGGAGCTGGTACTATTCTCCACCTTTTTTGTTCAAGTCAAGTTTGCTAACAACATCAAGGACGTCTCTTGACATCCTTGTGTGATTCTCCAAGCCTTTAATTGCGCTTTTTTCAAGTATCCTTTGGTAAAATCCGATGAAGGTGGAGGAGTTGCAGATGTTGAGGACTCGAGGTCTTCAGACCTTCAGATGAGGTGGAGTATATGCTAGTTAGAAGAGCAAGGTCTTCCCTTTTCTACTCATTGGAACATTCTACACCCACGATTGTTATCGTGTAGGCTAATTAAACATTGTTGTTAAAAAGAATGTATAATTCCTACACTATTGGTTACAAAGGAAATAATCAAGCACAAGTTGGTAGTCATAGTCTAGTTGATTGTGGACAACACCTTAATGGTCGTCTATAACTTTCATATGTCTTCGTTGTTCTGACTTTACATTGGCCTTGTCCACATTTACATAGCATTAGATAAACCACCCACATGAAAAATGAACAGCCCCCAGGACATATTTAGTATTCTTTTCCAATATTTTTTCCAGACTTCGTTATGAATGTGGGACAACTAATACCACATATTTCGCATTTAGCACGGTAGGCTCATTCACATTGTAAGCCATCTGGAAAATTTTCAATATAGGCCCACAATATATTGGAAATATAAGGACTTACAATATGATTAGATGAAATTATAACGATGGAAACAAATTGACACATTGAATGTCTTAAAATTTTTGACACAACAACAACAACAACACTGCAGGAACATGGATCTATGAGAGAAGGAAAAGGGATGTGACAAAGCAACATTGCAGGAACATCCCCTACAAGCGATTGGCTACATGGATCTTTGTCCTCAAAACAACTTTGTTTATGATTATACTAGAGTCAAGACCTAGATCTACATATCTTTCCTTATAAAATCATCAATGGTCATTTTAGACATGCCCTTACCTCGTTTAGCTCCTTCCATCTAGATCTAATCACTCATCCTTTCTTGGGCATCCCAAGTCCTCCTTTGAACATGGCCATGCCACCTTAAACAACATTCTTAGAGCTTTTTCTGAATTGGAGCAATTCCCAAATCAACTCTAACCTGATCATTACTTACTCTAACTCTATCTCTCTTAGTTTTGCCGAACATCCATCTCAACATCCTTACTCTGCAACACTCAACATATCTATGTTATGGTTCTTGACTGCCCAACATTCCGCCCCATACGTCATAGTTGGTCTTGCAACAATCTTGCAAAATTTTCATTTAAGCTTTAGAGGAATACATCGACCACACTACACTCCATATTCACCTCTCCACTTTATCCATAATACTTTAATTTTGTGAGAAACATCATCTTCTATATCCTCTTCCTTGTTTATGGTTGACCCCAGGTATCTAAAATAGTCGCTTTGCGGTAACTCTATCTCTGGAGCTTCACTATTTTGTTATCCGTCACATAACAAACAGTATATGATATAATTCTTTTTTTAACACAAAGATAGGTCCAACCACATAAACAATTGTTCAAAATAAAAAATACTATAAATCACATCTTCATCATCCTATGATATCCTGCTAGCTGATTTGCAATTTGGTTACTAGTTTCATTCATCTCTCATGCACGATCCCGTTGACTGAGATTTGTTGTAGATAAATCACAATCTTGATGAGGGGGATTTAGCAAATCCACCATCGGAGGTCCTTCATCGTCACCTATCAATCAAATATTGCATTGCCATACATAGATGTGTCTATCCTATCAATCAAATATTGCATTGCCATACATAGATGTGTCTATCCTATCAATCAAATATTACATTGCCATACATAGACGTGTCTATCCTATCAATCAAATATTGCATTACCATACATAGACGTGTCCATCCTTGTCATATGTTCTTATTTATCCTCACATATTCTCCTACCTGATTTGTCTTGATTGAATTTTGTATTTAGGGAATGTTTCCCTGTTATATTTATCTGTGTTTAGCAAGTCATGCTTGCACCTCTCTCTCTCTCTCTCTCTCTCTCTCTCTCTCTCTTTCTCTATATATATATGTACTCTATGCTCTTCATTCAATCAAGGGTAATTTACAACGCCACCCCCTGGAGAATGCCAATATTATAGGGACACCCCCTCTCTTTCACCAAATTGGACTTGGACCCCCTGCCGTCAGTCAGTGTTACAAAATGCTTTGAAATGACGTTTTTGCCCTTATGAGTAAAACACTGGTAAGTTACCCATTTTCATTATCCCAAAATACCCCTCTTTACTTTTTTACCATTTCATTCTCCTCTCCTCTACCAAAGGTTCAGATGAGTTCCAGCCAAGATAAACAGGACAGTCGCAGACGAATACTTCTCTTTTCATCCCTGGCGAGAAGTGGACTTCCCATCGCTGCCATCTTAGGTCGCCGGCAAAAAGGTTTGTTTGTTTTCTTTATCCTAATCTTCCGAGTTTTGCCGTGCTAAGGTTCTCTCTCTCTCTCTCTCTTTTTTTCCACCAGGTTCGGCTGAAGTTT
>NC_056561.1:6761017-6776446 GCF_013358625.1 Macadamia integrifolia
TTTTTTTTTTTTCTATGTTTTTTCTCTGTGCTTCGTCCCGGTTCAGCTGAAAGTAGAGCTGAGTTTCTTTTCTTTCTCTGATTTTTCTCCCTTTTTTTTTTCCTGATGTTTCTCTGTTCCGCTCTTCTAGCCTTTTGAAGAATTGAAAGTACTCTTCGTCCCCTCCAACTGGTTCAATCCATGCTCTAAGGGCTGCTTGTCTCCATACTTTATTGATTCACTGCTCAAAGTTAGGTTGTGAGTTAGGTTTTCTTCTTCAATCGATTTTGAGAATAAAATCTTTAAGGGCAATTTCGGCACTCCCCTATTTTTAAGGGTAAAATGGTATTTAAAAAAAATATGAACTGCTGATATCAACATTCTTGGTATATTCTGTAATGTTGACTGACGGCAGGGGGTCCGAGTCCAATTTGGTGAAAGAGAGGGGGTGTCCTTATAATATTGGCATTCTCCAGGGGGTGGCGTTGTAAATTACCCTTCAATCAATGACAAATTATCCTAGAATCCATGAGTTGACATGGTATCAGAGCGGGTACGTTGGGCCTGCATCGATGATGGGCTCCTTGCTCGACCCACGAAGATAGAGCCCTAAGAGGCTTGCACGAAAGGGGGAGTATTGAGATAGTCCCACATCGATTGTGGGTGACTCGACGATCATGTACAAGAGCCACAAGAGGCCACCCCACTTCAAGGGAATTGGTTTTAAGATGGAAGCTTTAACATCACTTAATCTTACAAATTCTTCGTTTTCAATTTTTTCTTCTTTGATGAAGTTATGAAGGCCACAACATGCAACCGCAAAGTAGCTTTGGTCTTTGAGAGAGTAACCACGTGTTTTACTTCAAATTTAGAATCTATTTTTCAACACTCCTAGGTTCAATGGAATGTCTATGGTTGAAAAACAATCCTTAGCTGTTTTTGGAGCTATTCCCTTTGTAATATCGTAGATGATATCTGATATCTCACTTTTAAACGGTGTCAAATAGCCAAGTTGACTTGCATATTTGGAGTCTACAACATAATACTTGCTTACAAGTAATAGGGGTTGAAGTTTATTATTCACCTAACATAGAGGTAGAACTAATATAATGTAAACAGTTGAGAGACATCCAAAGTTAACTCATGGTGGAAGAGGAAATGCAAACTTGCTTATGTTCTTACTTGTTCGAAAACCCGACAGTCATTGGCATTGCCTTCTCACCCCACGTACACGAATGTAAATTTCATGTCAAAAGAAGATGCACACATCATATTCTGTGTTGTAATTCTCTTTTGATTTCTGTATTGGATTTGGTCTTCCCTCGAGACTACAACACTAATATAACTACTATCAATGGCACCGTGCAATCCTAAACACACAAGCAAGAGTGTATATGTGTTCAACAAAACTGAACTACAAAATTGTAACCTATATTGAAGAGAAACATAATATTTGAGATTACCCTTAAAATATGGATAGAGTTTGGATTTTCAGTAATATTGGGGGAACTTCATTGAAAGCTGGTGGCCTTATTTTTTCCTTTGTTAATTTACGCATAGTTGTCAACACTTTGCCAAAGATATGGCTAATTATCTCTCTAGAGTGTTGAAATCTTTCTTGAATATTTCTATTATTTGCACCATTTTTTTCCTATAAACATGAAAATTGCAAGTTTTTCATCTACTTTAAGATAATATGTGTTTTCTAACTAACCGTTATGTCTTATTGGAGTACATAGGTATAGGAAAACATGTCGTCCCATCCTGAATTCTTGATAACATTGATCTGCATGGCTATTCAATATCTAGTGAACCATAGCTGGTCTTTGGGGACTACCATCCTACATGGCTCTTTATTGTTGAGTAACCTATTGATCAATGACACTGATGCAACAAGGAGGGCATCATCATTCACACTCGATGAATCATATGATATAGTGTAATTTGATGACATAACTGCAACACCTTAACAATGATTGAAAAAAAAAAAATGCAAAATAAAACGTAAACAACAATAACGGGGAGAATTCACCAATTAAATGGTAAAACCACATAATTAAAAAATAAAAATAAAAATAAAAATAAAAATACACCAATACTCTTGATATCAGAAATAAAGTGAATCATCCACCATCATTTGATCTATTCCTAAATAGTAAATCATCTCATCGTTCCAATGAAAACTTAAAAAGTAAATCATCCCAAATCAGTACTTCACCCAATATCACATCGTCTTCGCTACTCTAACATCTCTAATAGCCTATTCCTTGTTTCAGAATGGCTACCATGAATGATTGTCTCCATTTGGGGTCATCCCATATATGTTTGAGTGCCTTCATGTACAACTACTTTGGCACATCAAGTATGGTGTCCAGCAAACTATGACTGGCAGCTGTGCTGTAGTCAAAAAGCCCCTGAGGGAGGGGTAGGAGCTGCAGATTTGGCAGAGATACTGCCCGCACTTTCCATTCTCGAAGCACATAATTTTCCAATGGACTGCAATGTACTTGAAAAGTTGTGGTCAAATTCCTGCTATTGGCTGTTGGTGTTCTATCAAACCTTTGGTTAACAGTAGGATGCTCTTCCTTTACCTCAAAAGCTTCCAGATCATCCAAGCCTTTGTCCATATGGGTGGTAGGAGTAGATAGGTCAACCTCAATGTCAACTTCATTATGACCTTCATTGTCATGAATTCCTGAAGCTTCACTGACTCTCTCATCCTCACATAAATATGAGTCTCCGAAGATCATTTACAATTCATTTCAATAGGTTAATCCATTCCTCCTAAATTTGGACCAGGTTGGGTTTGCCTAAATATTTTATAACAGTGTATTAGATATGGAGTTATATATCTAAGCAACCAATTCACTAGTACACATTTTTTTTTTTTGTAAAGAAAGGTTTACTTGTATAGCCCTTCCCCGTACACTCATAATCAACTGTATCAATTCACAATATGCCATATGATTCATTAAGTGAGGATGATTATGCCCTCTTTGTTGCATCAGTGTTGTTGATCAACACGTTGCTCAATTATAAAGAGCCTTCTAGTGATGGTAGTCTTCAAGGACCAACTATGGTTCATGAGATATTGAATGGCCATGCAGACCGATGTTATCAATAATTTAGGATGGAACAACACATTTTCCTAAACCTATGTACTCTAATGAGATAGAGGATGGTTAGAATACACTCGTTATGATAGAGTAGATGAATAACTTGCAATGTTCGTGTTTATAGTGGAAAATGGTGCAAGTAATAAAAATGTTCAAGAAATATTTCAGCACTTCGGATAGATAATTAACTGTATCTTTGGCATAATGTTGACAACTATGTAATTAGCGAAGGAAAATTAAGGCCACCATCTTTCAATAAAGTCCCCCCCGGAGAATACTGAAAATCCAAATTCCAAAGTACTAACTATATTTTAGGTAATCTCAAATTTTATGTTTTAAGGTTTACAATTTTTAGTTCGGTTTTGTTAAACACATATAATTGTGCTTATGTATTTAGGATTACATCGGTGCCATTGATGGTAGTCATGTTAGTGTTGTAGTTCAGAGGGAAGACCAAACCCGATATAGAAATCGGAAGGAAATTACAACACAAAAATGTGATGTTATGTTCTTTTGACGTGAAGACTATTGCGTTTTTGAACAAGCAAGAACAGATGCAAGTTTGCATTTCCCTCATCCACCATGAGGTAACTTTGGATGATTAGTTCTACTGTTATGCTAGATGGTTGATATATTTCAATCCCATGTAAGTATTATGTTGTAAATTCCAGATATGCAAGTCAGCTTGACTATTTGACACTGTTTAGAGGAGCGATACCAAGTATCATCTACAAGATTATAGGGGGGAAGACTCTAAGAATAGCTAAGGAATTGTTTTTCAATTATATACATTTCTCTCTAAGTAATGTAATTGAACGTACTTTTGGAGTGTTGAAAAAATGATTCCAAAAAAAAAAAAAAAAAAAAAACAAATGCATGGTTAGTCTCTTATGGACCAAAGCTACTTTATGATTGCATGTTGTGGCCTTCATAATTTTACCAGAGAAGAAAAAATTGTAGACAAAGAATTTGTAAGACTAGGGGATGATGAGAACCTCCGTTGGTGGATTTGTTAAATCCCTTTCATCAATATTATAGTATTTCTGCAATAAATCTTAGTCAACGGGACAATGTAAGAAAGATGAATGAAACTAGTAAACAAATTTCAAATCAACTGGCAAAATATCATAAGATAGCGGAGATTTGATTTATAGTATTTTTTTTTTAAATTTTGAACAATTGTTTATGTGGTGCACCTATCTTTGTGTTAACTTTCTTTTGGGAGAAAGAACACTACCCACTTGCATTCCCCCACACCAAGACATAGTAGGGTGCGGAAAGACCATGCTGCTCCCGCCCCACCATGAGGTGAAGATGCTCCCATGCTTTCTCCCATTGGCCGGCGTGTTGGCTTGTGCCTACGCCAGTAGGGTAGCAATCTTTTTCCCATATTTTTGATATCATATACTATTTATTGTGTCAAATTTTTTAAGTCATTCAATGTGTTATTCTGTTTTCATCGTTATAATTTCGTCTAATCTTACATATTATGAGTCCTTATATTTCTAATATATTGTGTGCCTATATATAAAATTTTCTAGATGACTAATATGAATGGGATTACTGTTGCTAAATGTGAAATATGCAGTATTAGTTGTCTCACATTCCTAGCGAAGTCTGGAAAAATATTTTTTGGGTGAATAAATAATTCATTACCAAAGAGACGGGAAAAAATAGAGCCCCAAAAAAGGGGGGAGGGAAGAAAAGAAAACAAACCCTCAAGGGGGAACAAGATTTTTGATTACTGAGCTTGGAAGCTCCCAGGAAGCAACAATGTGACAATTTCTAGGGGAGGGGGAACAAGAGGAAGAAACTTTGGAGATCTTTGCTTTGACATCAAAGAAGATGGAGTTCCAAATCTTTTCAAGCGGCCGAGAGTTGGAGGTTCATTTCCTATGATTTCGCTCCATCCAGATTTGATTTAAAGTAGCACAGAAGGCAAGTTTTTCCACTAAGTCACAAATGGTCTTCCCTTGGAAGGTCATATCCATCCAAACCCACTCTCTTTGGAATGGGAGAATTCTTTTATTAACCGGCCAACATTTTGAGAGGACAAACTTCCATATGGAGGAGGAGACGGGGCAGGCAAAAAAGAGATGATCCCTATCTTCCGACTCGGAGCCACAAAGGTAGCAAATAGGAGAGATCTGAATCCTTCTTTGAATGAGAAAGGTATGTGTGGGGAGGCAATTCATAAAGGCTCACCAAGCTGTGAAGCTGTGTCGAGGGATGTGATGCTTGAACCAGATAAGCTTGTACCAAGGGGAGGGGGGACCATGATGTCTGAAGAAGTCCCAGGCAGACTTAGCACTGAATTTGCCATTCGAGGCATGGTTCCAAATGATAGTATCGGTTCTCCTAAGACCTGGATGAGGGATGCCTGGGAGAGAGGACCAGATTTCAGCCAACTGGATGGAGTCAGTATCAGGGGTTGCCAAGAACTAGCAGAGATGATATCAGCAACCATAGCATGTCTTAGGAGCCTAGAGTTGTAGATATTCCTAGCATTGAGGACCTGGGTGAGGGTTCCTTTAGGGTGCCAAGGATCCAGCCAAAGGTAGGTGGAGGTGCCATCCCCAATACAGGTGGAGATAACTCTGGAAGCCTTAGATCTTAAAGAGCTTAACTTGTGCCATACCCAGGAGGCATCGGAAGGAGAAAGGACTGACAAAAAAGAATCCGCTTGAGAGGATGAGAATACACCCAATCCACCCAAATGCTTTTCTTCCTTGAAGCAACCTTCCAAATAAGCTTGATGATGCTTGCCATGTTGACATCTTTGATGCGTCTCAAACCTAGACCTCCTTCTTTCTTGGGGAGGCAAACACTAGCCCAACAAAGGGGCTGGAGAAATCTAGAGGTCTCATATCCTCTCCAAAGGAAGGAAGCAAAAGCACCTTCCAGCTTTGCCATTATTGCCTTAGGGAGACTGTATATGCCAGACCAGTAAATGTAGGAAGCTTGAAGGACTGATCTGACGAGCTCTAGACGGCCTGCAAAGGATAATAGCTTTCCTTTCCATAAATGGAGATGCTTTCTGATGATATCCAGCATAGGGGAGCAGTGGTGACTTGAAAGCCTTGCAGGGATGAGCGGAAGGCCCAAGTACTTGACCGGAAGAGAGCCCAGAGCAAAACCTGTTTTTTGAAGAAGGGAGAGCTTGGATCCATCCGAAATCCCAGTAAAAAAGATGAGAGATTTCCCAGGATTGATGCGGAGACCGGACATCGAAGCAAAAAGACTCAGGCATTGCATAATAGTGTCAAGGGAGGGCTCGTCAGCAGGGGAAAAGATCATCAAGTCATCAGCAAATGCAAGGTGAGTGAGCCTAATGGCCTTGCATTTGGAGATGGGGGTGATGGAACCCTGATCCGAAGCACTTTGAAGATTGCGGGAGAGGACCTCCATAGCAAGACAAGATACATAAGGGGACAGGGGACATCCCTGCCGGATACTAGTGGATGAGGTGAAGTAACCCGCTAAGCTGCCATTGACCAACACGGAAAATTTGGGGAAATCTGGAAAAATATTGGAAGAGATTACTACATATGTCCTAGGGGTTGTTTCTTTTTCATGTGGGTGGACCATCTAATGTGATGTAAATGTGGACAAGGCCAATGTAAAGTCGGAATAACAAAGTCAGATGAAAGCTATGGATGACCATTATGGTGCCATTCGCAATTGACTGGAGTATAACAACCAACTTGTGCTCGATTATTTCCTTTGTAATCAATAGTGTAGGAGTTATACATTGTGTTCTAACAACAATGTTTAATTGACCGACATGATAACAATCGTGGGTGTGGAATGTTCTAATGGGTAGGAAAGGGAAGACCTTGCTCTTCTAACAAATATATACTCCACCTCATTTGAGGGTCCGGAGACCTCGACATCCACCTCCATTGGATTTTATCAAAGGCTACTTGAAAGGAGAGCAATTGAAGGCTCAGAGAATCACAAAGGATATTGAGAGACGTCCTTGATGCTGTTAGCAAACTTGACTCGAACAAAGGTGGAGATTAGTACCAGCTCCTAAAGCTTCAATCTCAATTTTCTTGTAAAGAATGCTTAAAATTTTCCACTTAACCTATTTAGTTGGTTTAATAGTAATATAATACAAAGGTCTATATTTTCTCAAATTGCATAGATGTAATGGCATTTTCATAATTATTTTATGAAAATGGAATCGTAATTGCATTTTTGGTAATTTTTGGCTATGGTTTCTTGGTTGACATTTTTCAGTCATTTTAGGAAAACGGAATGTTAATAGCATTTTTTGTTATTTTTGGTTATGGTTTCTTGGGTGTTATTGGCATTCTCTCAATTATTTGGGTTAATTATGATGCTAATGGCATTTTTCTGTAAATTTTGGCAACAATGATGTTTTGAAATTGTTCAGGAACAAGTTTTACCAAACACCATTGTTGTTCCCAAGATAGTTACCAAACACAGTCTTTTGATACTTGAAAGTTGTTCTTTGCTTGTTGCTGAAGCTATCTTCTCTTGTAAATGCAGATGACCGATCTTTGCCCGAGTGCTTCAAGTTGTTTGATCTCATCCATGTAGTTACAACTGATCATGAAACTGTCACAAGAATCACTAAAGAAGTATGATAACTTTCCATTCCTGAAAACTTTGTTGTGCAAGTTCTCTTTGCATGTTGGTTTAATCATTGTTTCACTAAACAGGTTGTTGAAGACTTTGCTGCTGAGAACACTGTGTATCTAGAGCTAAGGACAACACCGAAGGTACTTCAAAGTGATTGAGCCTACTATTGTTCCTATTTAGCAAGCAGTGTTGAATGATAGAACAAAATATTTGGGGTTTCTTTTGTGTAGAAGAATGAATCCAAAGGGATGAGCAAACGCTCTTACATGGAAGCTGTGATAAATGGTCTGAGGGGCATTGATGCAGTTGATGTTGTTTTTACTCCTGCTTGTGGAAGAACAGAAATCTCCATCTCTTCACCTATCAATGATTCTTGTAATGGCCTAACAAGAAGAAAGATATACGTTCGCCTTCTTCTCAGCATTGATCGTCGTGAAACCACTGCAGCAGCAATGGAAACTGTAATTTAGATGTTAAAAGTTGTTTAGTCTATAAGCCTATTGGTATTCAGTGTTTCTAAAATTCTACAGTTATCTTCTTCGGCAGGTTCAACTAGCACTGGAAATGAGGGATCTGGGGGTAGTTGGTATTGATCTTTCTGGCAATCCTGTTGTGGGGGAATGGTAACTTCTGACATCTGCCAATCTTAAAGAGCAGTAGATAGTTAATGGGTAATTGAAAATTTTCATATCACAATTGTCCTTGTGTTCTATGGCAGGGAAACATTCTTGCCAGCATTAAAATTTGCCAGGGAACAAGGCCTTTCTGTTACACTTCATTGTGGTGAGGTCTGTCATGCTGTCATAGGGGTCCAGCCCTAACATCCAATTTCCAAACCATACCTTTTCATTTCAGAATTGGACTGACTATTACTTGGTACTTGTAGGTGCCCAATCAGAAGGAAATCCAAGCAATGCTGGATTTTCTTCCCCAGAGAATTGGCCATGCCTGTTGCCTTGAAGAGGAGGACTGGAGAAAGCTGAAATCATCCAAAATTCCGGTTTGAAATTTTATGGCTGTTAATTTTGTACAAATTAACTATTTTGGGTCTGGAGGGAGCCTGTGCTCCCTACCCATTTCTTAGGCATTGGAAGCATTTGGGAGAGGTTAAAGAGGGAAGGTTGTCTGCATGGGGGTGGATCCAGGGGGTGAGGCAGGGGCAATTAATCTCTTGGGAAGTGGGCAGTCTTGGCAGTTGAGTTGTCCCCCCTCCCCCTCGCCTCTTCTCCCACTCCAAAGTCCCAAGCACATTCTACTTTAGACACAGCATAGAGTATATTGTGTTTTTTATGCATATGTTATATTTTTAATATTATAATATAATATAAGGCAAATGATCATATAGTCTTAGATGTCACTTTCTCATGCTCTATAAAATACTGACCTTCAAATGGACTGGATCTCTTTGGGTTGTAGAGAATTTATTTGCGACATTAATTTCTCTGAAGATCCTCATTGTATGGTGTACATAGCACATGCTTCATGATGTTCTTAGTCAGGAATTACTGTACTGCTCAAACCGTTGATCCTTAGGTCTGAGCAATTTTTAATATATTATGACGTTGATCAATTGAGACCTTGAAAAACACTTACTAATGCCTCAATCACTCATCTAACATCATTGTTGTTATAAAACAACTTTCACAGAACATGTATTAAATATTAGAATGTTCCTCTATGTTAGCATATTGAATAGTTCAGACCATTGGTTTGGATGTGAGAACCATCAAATTGCCGACTGTCAAGCCAAAATGATCCAATATCAGGTTCAGTTCTTAAAATATTGTCCATCTTATGGCAAAGTAATGGTGGTACAATAGGTAGTGAGGAATGGTTGTGTCAAGATACAAGCATAACACAAAATGATTTGACCTGAACATAGACAAAATCAGATTGGGTCAAGTGTGTGAACGCCATACAACATGAAGTTCCTCCCAACTTGAACAGAAAATGACCTCACAGATTGACATGAAATACTATAACAATGATGAAACAAGGTGAAAAAGAAATCCTGTTAAAATAACAAGACAGGACATTTTCAGTTTGGCTGGTTCAACACCAGTAACCCCTTTCATTGTTGTGTGTGATTTGTGGCGAATTGGAATTGACCCTTATCCAAAACTGCCCAAACCCAGACATGGATTTAACAGGTTGTGTTGACTATTGACACCCCTAGGCATTCATGTTTGCTGCACAGTAGTATGGAATCACATATGGTGTCCTTTCCTCAACTCCTGATATATTAACCGTTTCTCCTTCCAGCAGTGATGTTTATTATATAACCATTTGGTTATCTTTGCAGGTTGAGATTTGTTTGACATCCAACATCAGAACTGAAACCATCGGTTCCATTGACATTCATCATTTTGGTTAGCTTTACCACTCTGTCTGAATATATGTTTTATTTAAATCGGTTGGGGGGGTGGGGTGTGGGGGGAAGAGGGGGTTTAAACAGATGGCTTATCGATTGCAAGTTCCATTTTTCTAAGCAGTACAATTGTGTTCTTTCGTTGCTATCTAAAGACATGTTTTCACGTAGCACAAGTGATTCATTTTGCAGTAGATCTCTACAATGCGAAGCACCCATTAGTTTTGTGCACTGATGACACTGGGGTTTTCTCAACCAGTCTTTCCCGTGAGTACAGCATTGCGGCAGCTTCATTTGGTATGTAATATTTTCCAAGTGTTAACGAATTTATTATATCTTAGTTTATTTATCTCCATTTCTTGACTTTTCTCTGTCTACCACCAAGGTCTTGACAATAGGGAAATATTTCAGCTGGCAAGGGATGCTATTGAATATGCCTTTGCTGATGATGGAGTGAAGGAGGATCTAAGGGAAATCTTTGATTCAGCTGTTAAAAAGCTGGGATTGTGATTTCATGAGAAAGTAAAGGCAGCATGTTGTAGGTCAATAGGCAGCATATTTCTTATATAAGACACGGTTTTTTATTCTGTTCTAGTAAAAGTAGAATTTGCCTCTGATTGTGAGGTATTGTACTAGACTATAAGGGATTATCTTAATGAAAGCAATTTCAAGCATATGGATTTCCTCTTGGCATTTATTTACTGTTCATATTTTTCATCATTAAAACTTTTTAATAATCCTTGAGCTGACTGAGATAGCAGAGAATGAACATAAAGGAAGTATTACAGGGAGCTCTGTCAATGACTCAATGAGAGGCATTTTTGGTCCAAATGTTTTAAAATAAACTTTGGCTGCTCAGCTCTACAAGTAGATCTCTTTTTGGTATCCCTACCAAGCCTTTTACTGGTCTGGTCTAGTCTAATCTGGCCCATTTGCAAATGTTGCCTGGGGTTAGAGGATGAAAGCTTCCTTGTTGTGCATGCAATGACAGAAAGCCTAACCTCCATAGGTCATGCCCAGCAAAAACCCTGCTACCTTTACCTGCTTAAGCTCTTTCCTTTTCATATTCCAATTCACTATAGAGGGTAAACAACTAAATCAATATTCCTCCTCTTGTTTGTTTGATGGAAAAAATTTCCCCTTCTGCTGAAAGTAATATAGTTTTTTCATTGCAAGTGTAATTGTGTGCTGTATGGCAAATCAAATTATAACTTTGAACCCACACTGCATTGTACTTCTGTGTGGTAAATCAAATTATAATTTTGAACTGACACTGTATTGCATTTTTTTCCTGTTTTAGTTTCTCCCATTCTTGATATTTTATCAGTTATTATTTATCTGAGTTTAGCTGTTTTCTGGAGGTGATGATTTGACAGTTTGGGTCGTTGAAAAGCATTTCTTAACAAAATATTTCTTACATATTGGTATAATTACATATATTGTGGTTGGTTCCACTTCATATTTCAGAAATGTTGTACTTTTCTTTATACCCTTTATTTGAACTTTTGGGTTCAGCCGGTCATATGCTTGGAGAAATCTGAGGTCTTGCAACTTTAGGAATTTTATGTTTAGTTAAAGTGAGCAAAAACAAGTAAGTTTTCGAAAAACTTAAATTTTTTGCTCAAATCTTTGTGTTTACTCCTTTTTCACTATCGTTGAGTAGATTTAGGTCCTAACCAAATCATTGTACCAAACATAGTCTATATTGCATAGATTTGTGCTGCGATTTGAAAATTTTCTCAGAAAAAGGAGAGCGGTTCTTCATGATTTTTTTTTCATTAAAAAAGTAAGGTTTATTACATGGATTAAATTATGTGTTTGTTACAAACATCAAATATATGAATTACTTGTTTTATCTTCACCACACATGTGGGTAGGACCACCATTAAAGTGTTCAAATAAGCTACATGCTGCACTGATTTTTCTGTCTTATGCATGGCTGTTCTAAATGCAGATTTTATTTCTGAAAAGGGTAACTTTGCGCTGCAGGTCCTTGAAGATTGGAGAACTTACGCCCACAGTCCATAATGGGACTCGATGAGTTTTGTAATTTGACAAACATACGCTTTCTTTGTGAGAGAGTCTTCAAATCGGCAGAAAATCATGGGTGTAATGAGGATTCAGCGCTGTGGAAACTAGAATATAACATTCCGTTCCAACTGCAAGCCCAGTGGCCTGATTTTGGCCTTCTTGCGTTAGTAGGACCTTCTCCAAATCAATACCGGGTTTCCCCTTTGTCCTAATCTTATTCCCCGACCCATCTATTGGGCTCTCTATTGGGTCTTGAGCTGCCTTCTGGTGGACATCTTACACATGGGAAGAAGATCTCTGTGACTTTGATCTACTTTGAGAGCTTTCTGTATAAGGTGAATTGGACTGGGTTATTGTGATAAACATCAAATTTGCAGGTAGGTCTGGTGCTCTGCAACATGGCTCACATAAGTGACTTCGTAGTTTCCCATGTACCGTTCTTATTGTAGAAAAATGCTTAATTTGTCTTCTGGGATCTGGATTCTGATTTGTTCTCTTGCTCTTGTCCATTATTGTTGAGTTCTTCCTCCACTCTGATCTTCACCTTCAAGGCCTCAACCCATTCATAGAGTCTTTTTCTAAATCTATACTGTGGTCTGTCCTTCCTTACTCTGTTCTCTGTTTCCTAAACATTTAAAGGATTCCTTTCAGAACCCACATGAGTGGTTCTTCCTTTACTCTGAATTGTCTCTTAACTCATTGACGGTGTTCTTCTAAAAACCCATCGCAGGCTCTTCCGTCTTCACGTCAACCTTTGGGCACAACACTTTGATTGGGTCAGCACTTAGATTTGAGTGAGGGTACCTTCCTCTCTCCCTAGCTCGTTTGATGTCTTTGGTCATGATTTCCAACTGATTCAACAATTCTCTCACAGAGGAAAGGTATGCTAGTTATATTATGATTCTTGTTATTGAATGATGGATCTTGCATGCATAATCGGTTGGAACAGTGAAATGCGCATGCATTTTTTCGTAACATCAGATACCTGTAGTGCAATTTACCTTTCTGTAGATGCTGTTATTCCTGGCTGTCCAAATGGGGCTAGCAATCTCAGTACCTATAATTTAGTATGAAATTTTTTCTGCCTTGCAGAGACTTAGGATTAAGTGGGCTTAAGATCAACTCTCTGAACCTGAGCATGTTATGACTGATGGGTTTAAAACCAAGAGCTCATGTAGACTATGTATGCCTTGCCACTTCACATTAAAGAAACAAATGCTTTAGGTGTTCTTGGTTATCCTCACAAAAAAGGGCATAGATCTATACCCTGTGTCATGTTTAGTGTAGCTTTAGTTGGTAGGATATTATGCGGGCATTTCCATAACAAACAGTTTAAGGTGTGGAAGTAATGATAATTTCCATACCAACTCTGATACTGTTGTTCTGGTTTTATGAAGGTTGACATTCATGTAACTGAGATGGTAATCCAGAGACTTTGCTGTTAGGATACCATTTTTTGTATAAGACATTCAATGGATCTGTCTTTCTTTGGTTGTTGGGTAATGGAAACTTTTAATAAGAAATATCATAGAAAGAATTGCTTCCATTTTCTATTGGTGTAATATATGCTTGCATACGTAAATAGGAATAGGGGGGGAGAGTAAAAATTTAAACTATTTAGTCTGTGAACATTGTAAAATGTGCATGTTTGTCTTTTTCTTTTTATCAGAAGAAAAAGAAAATAGATTGAATAACAGAATAAGTGTTAGTCATGGATTTGGGATCCATGATCAAAGTTTTCATGTTCATTGCCCTGTATGCAATGTTCTTAACTATGTTGACTAATTCGTTGTTAGCCTTAATACAACGTGTGCATGTCTGTGTTGGTTGCATGGTTTATCAATATATTTAGATAAGAAGCACTGAGGAGCCTCTTGAAGGTCTAAAACCATATTTCCAGCAGCTTCCCTTTTTTTCCTTTTCTTGTGGGGGTGGTGGGGTGGGGGGCGTAAAATTTCCACCAGCATTTAGTGTAACATTTATCAGAACTATGCTTGCATAAGAACTTTTGTCATTGAACAGGAAACTGATGTGAATATGATGTGTGCTTAGATGAGAAGGAAGCTAATGATGAGAAGGAAGTGAAGGAGGCTTTGCATGCATGGATACCTCAGCTATTTCATTAAAGGTATGCTCACTTGCCAATGCTTTCAATCCTAGTTTGATTGTTTGTGAAACCACAAGATGTGAAGAGAATAAAATCTTTGTGACGAGAATCGATTTTAACAGCATTACAAATTTCCACCTACCTTTTTTTCATTATGCCATACATCATCTACATTAACTGGTGGGTGATCTTCGAGAGGGCTGCTTAATTATACTGCTTATATTGGGATGAAGAGACGAGCACCAAGTCTGACTCTACTTAATACAGACTGGGTGATGTCCCTTTCCCATGCTTCCATTGACTTGGTATGAGAGATTTCAACAGCAGATTTCGACAGCCACCGGCCGCTTGTTGATCCCATGCTCTTTGAATTTTGGCTGGACTCCACAGAATCAACTAGATTCAGACCCAATTTAATTAAGTTCAAAAGTCCTCATCAGAAGAAAAATAGTGAGAATTCCATTTGGTTAGAGGTGATGAAAGTGAAGTAAAATTAATGAATTTTTTCCTGTACTTCCAACTAAAATCCAACTGAAAAGTACACCTTTTTTTTCCTCCTACTCCATAGCCTTTTACCAAACTTAAATACCTATTTATTGAAGAAGAGTTTTAGTGTTTTACCATCATAGATTTTGCCTTGTTCTACTTTTATAGACATTAGTAGCTCGTATGGTTCTATTTCAGGCATTGCCTGCACAAGATGTGAGAGGTCTTAATGGTAATGGGATGGAAAGGAGGCAATTCAATACAGAGAAAACATCACTCTCAAGGGTTTTCCTTGCCAGGTGCTTAAAACATCTCACTTTGAATGGAGCTGTACATAGTTTAATTCAGAAATTGGATTGGCCCGACCGGTTTAATCAACATGAGCTAGAACCGGACACCTTGTTTGATCAATTACTTGGTTTTATGCATTGATAATCGGTCAAACCAGCTAAGAACATGGGCCAGTTAGCAACTTTTTTTTTCCTTTTCTTGAGAAAATAGCGAAGATTTATTGGTTGAATTGTTGGTTATGACTCGGTTCAACCCAATTTTTTCTTTATATAAACCAAACCAAAGAGCATGAAATGGATTGGATAAGTAGTGAGGTCTAACCAAAACCAAATTTGCCTTAATTTTTTTCATTTTCTCTTTTTCAAAATTATTGTTCAAACTCATCTTTCATCCCTCCCCAACCCCCAACCCCCAACCAAACCTAACCCACCCGCACCACCCCC
>NC_056561.1:6776546-6791272 GCF_013358625.1 Macadamia integrifolia
TGATATCGCAATATGCTTTTGATTCCAATATTCTCCTTGCTTTTTCTCATAGCGTTTCCGATGATATTTGGCATGACATTGTTCGATATGGGGTTGCTTCTTTTAATCCTTACCATGGGATATCACTTGTGGATCAATTAGTGATAGTTTACGTTAGCAATTATAATCAACAAATCACGGAAGCTAGCTGAGCATTAATTTTCTTCTTAACTCCTGTTTCATTTTAGCTTGGGTTGATTATGTATTTACAAGGAATGCTCAAGGTGGTAGAGTGAGAGCTCTATTATATAAGGTCTTCAAGTAGCACACGAGGGTTGGAAGGAAATAGAGGTTTAGATATGTTGTAAGCAAATGGTGGATTGGCTATTGCAAGACAACAAGAAAGGATGATCTGCGGATGGACATGTTATATTGTTTTAACATATAGCTCTAAAACTCTATCTTATATTAAGCCTATTAATGTGATAAAGTGTAATAGATCAATAGTGATACCAAATGACTAAGGCTGCGTTTTATAGTCATTTAGGTCCAGAAACGACGTTTCGTGTCAAAAACAGATTTTTAAGTTTCTATGTCAAAATGCTATTAAAAAAAAAAAAAGTGTTTGGTGAACCTATTTCAGGAATGATTACCCTAGTTCACTTATTTTGTATTTGGAGCGAAACCAAAATGACGGAAGAAGGTTTTGTTATTCCGTCATTTTGTGTTTTTACCCTTTTTTTTTTTCACAGAATGGAAAAATGTACGTTTTTTCTGAATGATTACCAAATGCAACCTCAGCTAGGAAAGCTAGATTTAGTAAAATAAGTGGTTATTTGATGTTTCTTCTTTAGTTAAAAAGAAAAAAAAAAGAAAAAAAAAAAAAACCACACATACACACGCACACAAAGGGCTTATCTGGCTTTTTCTTTGAATTAAAAAACCGACCAATTAAAGGACTGGTAAAGCCAATCAAATACCGAAAATGACCGAACCATGAAATTAAGCAACCCAAAAAACTGAGGGAAACCACCGGTTGACACCAAAAACCCTAGCACCTGCAACACTTTGAAATAGAGGTTATAGCTTCTTTTGTTTTCTGTGGCTGTTGGCACCAAAGAGAACAAAGACTTATATGAAATCTATTGCACTTAGTGTTTAGCTTCTACCTTCTGCGCTTCTGTGATGAGATATTGTTTCTTCAGTTGGATTATGTAAAAGATCTTCATAGTTTTGTTTGATTTGTGTATAGTAATAGATGATTGTAGTTTTTTTGCTATAATGTTCAGGATGAGCAATCTATAGAAAAGATTGTCTGATAGCTTGTTTTTGAGTTCATTCGGGGGAGGATTGTTACACCCAAAAATAAGGCAAGTACCAGACCTGCCTGGGAGATCAGTGAGGTGTGCCCACCAAGAATATGATAAGTACCAGGAGGTTTGAGAGATAGTGAGGGTGTATAAACTTTAGTCTCACATCGCTTCAGGAGAGATTACTAGGCTAGTTAATAACCTCTAGTCTCCTTAATATGGCACAACGCATTTTAAAACCTTGAGGCCCATGAGCCAAAGATGACAATATTGTGCAAGGTTAATAGGTCGAGGCATTATAATTGATATAACCCAACAACGTGTGGGCCACAGTAGGGACACTGTAGCAAAAGGGTATGAAAGTTGTGACACTTAAGAATACTTACAACGTGTGGGGCCACAGCGGGTACGCTATGACAAAAGGGGGAAGTTGTAACACCCAAGAATATGGTAAGTACCAGACCTGCCTGGGAGATTGGTGAGGTGTTCCCACAAAGAATACAATAATTACTAAGAGGTTTGGAAAATTAGTGAGGGTGTACAAACTTTAGTCCCACATCGCTTAAACCTCTATACGTTTTAAAGTCTTAAGGCACAATCCATTTTAAAGCCTTGAGGCTCATGGACTAAAGAGGACAATATTGTACAGGGTTAATGGGGCTAAGGCATTGTGGGGCAGTGATAATGTGTAAACTTTAGTCCCACATCACATCACTTAGGGATAGATTGTTGGGTTAGTTAATAACCTCTAGCCTCCTTAACATGACACAATGGCCAAAGATGACAATATTGTGCAAGGTTAATGGGGCCGAGGCATTATAATTGGTATCAGAGCAGACCCCAACAACGTTACAAGGTTGATGTGGTTTTACTTCTGCTTTGCTACATTAGTTTCATATACAATTGTCATTTTTCTCTAGGATTTTACTTTTGTTTTGCTACATTAGGTATGATTTCTACAATCATACTAACTTATAATCTTATTCTATGGCTTACATCAATTTGTAGGGTGGATTTATGCATAGAGGTATTCACCCCAAACCTGCCCATTTACCAACCTTTATGATAGTAGAAAGTTGTTGCTTCTTTTTATTTAGTTGGATGTCTTGTTAGTGTTGAAATCTCTTAGCAGATTGAGTATTGAACTTAAAGTAAGAGAATAATCTTTGGATGTAAACTCTTTTTATAAGATTCAACATTATCACTATTTCTTTACTAGATGGGTGAACTCTTATTCGATATATATTACAGCTGGATGCTTGGAGCCTTGGACTATGAATTTTGATAATTATTCAATTGTGTATCGATTCTCATTTTTATATTTTGGCCCTTCTTTTACTCCTTGTTCTTTCCATTAATGTTGTTGGATGGGGGTCTACAGTTAGGACGTAGGAAGGTCAGGGAACCCAAACAGAAAAATGTGACCCTTGGACCAACTGTTCGAGATGGGGAGCATGCTTTCAGTGTTGCCTACATCTTTGCGTCATTCAATGATACATTTATTATAAGTATCTTTTTTTACTTTTTCTCTGCTCATTGTTTTAGGGTTCCGAAGGTTTTCAAGAACTCATGCTCTCTTTACCCTTACAGCATATGACTGATTTGTCTGAAAGAGAAACACTTGTTTTGATCATTGGTATGAAATATCTCAAAAGGTAAAGGAAGTTATTACCTTTGCTTTTCTTTTGCTTGCATGATGATTTTATCTCTTAAGAAAGTTTAAAATTTCAACCCAACACGCTGAATGGTAGGGTCAGGCATTATAATTGGTATCAGAACAGACCCCAATAGTGTGGGGCAGTGATGTTGTGTAAATTTTAATTCTACATCGCTTAGGGAGAGATTACTAGGTTAATAACCTCTAACCTCCTTAACATGGCACATGGGCTAAAGAAGACAATATTGTGCAAGGTTAATGGGGTAGTGACGTTACAATTGGTATCAGAGGTAGTACTCACCCCAAACCTGCCCATTTGTCACAACTTTATAATAGTAGAAAGTTGTTGCTTCTTTTTGTTTACTTGGATGTCTTGTTAGTGTTGAAATCCTTTAGCAGGTTGAGTATTGAACTTAAAATAAGAGAATAGTCCTTGGATGTGAACTCTTTTTATAAGATTCAACATTATCACTATTTCTTTACTAGGTGGGTGAACTCTTATTCGATATATATTATAGCTGGATGCTTGGAGGCTTGGACTATGAATTTTGATAATTATTTGATTATGTATCGATTCTCATTTTTATATTTTGGCCATTCTTTTACTCCTTGTTCTTTCTATTAATGTTGTTGGGTGGTGGTCTACAGTCGAGACATAGAACGGTCAGGAAATCCAAAGAGAAAAATGTGACCCTTAGACCAACTGTTCGACCAACTATTCAAGATGGGAGCATGCTTTCAGTGTTGCCTACATCTTTGCGTCATTCAGTGATACATCTTTTTCTTCGCCCATTGTTTTAGGGTTCCTAAGGTTTTCAATAACTCGTGCTTTCTTTACACTTGCAGCATATGACTGATTTGTCTGAAAGAGAAACACTTGGATCATTGGTATGAAATATCTCAAAATGTAAAGTAAGTTATTACCTTTGTTTTTCTTTTGCTTGCATGATGAAATCAATTCATTCCTTAGGAAAGTTTAAGATTCCAACCCAACACGTTGAATTGTAAGGCCAGGAGTTACAATTGATATCAGAACAGACCCCGATAGTGTGTGGGGCAGTGATGATGTACAAACTTTAGTCTCACATCGCTTAGGGAGAGATTACTGGGCTAGTTAATAACCTCTAGTCTCCTTAACATGACACAATGCGTTTTAAAGCCTTGAGGTCTATGGGCCAAAGATGACAATATTGTGCAAAGTTAATGGGACCGAGATATTACAATTAGTATCAGAGGTGGTACTCACCCCAAACCTGCCCATTTGGTATACATTTATAATAGTAGAAAGTTGTTGTTTCTTTTTGTTTACTTTGATGTCTTGTTAGTATTAAAATCTCTTAGCAGGTTGAGTATTGAACTTAAAGCAAGAGAATAGTCCTTGGATGTGAACTCTTTTTATAAGATTCAATATTATCACTATTTCTTTACTAGGTGGGCCAACTCTTATTCGATATATATTATAGCTGGATGCTTAGAGGCTTGGACTATGAATTTTGATAATTATTTAATTATGTATTGATTCTCATTTTTATATTTTGGTCCTTCTTTTACTCCTTGTTCTCTCTATTAATATTGTTGGGTGGTGGTCAGCAGTCAGGACGTAGGAAGGTTAGGGAAACCAAAGAGAAAAATGTGACCCTTGGACCAACTGTTCAAGATGGGAGCATGCTTTCAGTGTTGCCTACATCTTTGCATCATTCTATGATACATTTATTATAAATATTTTTTTTTTTTTACTTTTTCTCCTCCCATTGTTTTAGGGTTCCTAAGGTTTTCAAGAACTTATGCTCTCTTTACACTTGTAGCATATGACTGATCTGTCTAGAAAAGAAACACTTGTTTAGATCACTGGTATGAAATATCTCAAAATATAAAGGAAGTTATTATCTTTGCTTTTCTTTTGCTTGCATGATGAAATCAATTCATCCCTCAGGAAAGTTTCAGATTCCAACCCAGCACGTTGAATTGTAAGGCCAAAATAAAAAAAAAAAACTATAATAGGGTAAATTTAATAATAACTAATCAACAAATCAGATTAGCCTTAAATTAATAGTCATGCTAAGTCTTTTTAGGTCCTTCAACTTCTTAAAATAAGGCTCCAATCCAGTGGTTGGATTTGGAGATATAACAGAATCACTGAAATATCAACTATGGTTCAGAATTAGAATTTAAGCAATAGATTCACAATAACACAGTTGGTATCACGAAACAAACTCCAATTCATCATTGTAACATATATAACATAATATCTAGAAACCAAGTTATTTCATTGGCCAAGTTTCATAAACCAACTAATGTAGATAAGTTACTTAATGTGTTTTTATTTTATGGCAAATAAGTCTTGGGTTGGGTTATGTATGTGTTGGTTCTTTGATTCCATATGTTTTCTTTGTAATAGGCCACTTTAATGAGCCTAAAATATGGATAGAAAGTAGAAAAACAAGATTTAATTCATTAGTTTAGTTAAAGTCCTATTTTGAGTATATGTCCTTTATTATTTCTGTTTGAGTCAGTTTGGATTTCCATATTAGTGAATGATTAGTTAGGTACTTGCTTCATGTTGGAATTCTAGTCTAGACATATTTGGAGTCCAACTCCTATTATGTAAGGCCTAATCCTACTTGGAGTCTAACTCCTAGTTAGTTTATGACTATTAGTCTGTCATCTTTATATAGATGAGCTGATGTACTCTAATTAGACAAATTTGAAGAATGATGAATTGAGCTAATGTTTGAGAGTCTTAGGGTTGTGTGTGATTCTCCCCCCTCTTTCTTTATACGATTTCTCCCTCCCTGGTTGGATTTATGCAATATATGATTGTGTGATCCCTTCATTTCCCTTCTCAACCCTCCATCGAATTCTCTTTCTTTTTTTTATTCATTCTTTCTGTCCCTGAATTTGGTTTATATTGGATTTAGTAAAGATCCTGATTGGGATTTGATTACTTGTGATTCGATCTTACATCAATTGGTATTAGAGCCGAATCCCTTGCTCTACTGAAACACAACTCCCTTGCAGCATAAGATGTTGCACAAAGATGCAAGGTGTGTATGTTGGACTTGGTTATCTATTTGATGTGATCCGTAATGGAGAGTAAATTGGACTTTAAGGGATGTATCTTGTTGAAATTAGATACAAATATGGATGTCCTGCATGCATTTAGGTAGATTGAAACTTTTTATCAGTAATTTAGTGAAAAAGGATTTCCTAAGTTGTACAATTTACAGGGAGTCAGGGAAAGGTTTATTCATCTTGCTAAATTCATTAGGGCCATTACTAGTGTTGGTCCTACCTATGCTAAGTTCTTGGAAGAGTGAATTTGGAGTTGGTCCTAACCTTTGGTATTTTGGCAAAAAAGTGGCTACCCTCAAGACATGAAACCGGTCATTTGCCCTAGCAGCGAGCAATGGCTCATTTGCTAAATTCATTAGCATTAATATTTTTTCTAATATAGGGCGATCCTTTTCTCTAGAGTCAAACTTTTGCCCTGTTGGTAACTTAGTAATCACATCTAGAAAAGTTTGACTGGGCATGCGACTGTATCAGTAGCCGGATTAATAATTATTTTATGAACTATGTAGGAACTTAGAACTTCACTACAACTGGAGGAAGCATATTAAAAATGTATATCAGTAGCTTCATTGATTATTATTTTTAAAACTGTGAACTCTATAATAACTTTGAATTACTGCACTGAATATTAAACTCCGTGCAAATAGTAGAAATAAGACAAAGATACCTGGTCTAGGTGCCCAATCTGCTCTTAGGGCTTTGGCTCTGTCTAGAATGAGAATTGGTCGAATTGGTAAGGTCTTTATTTTTTTGGAGTCAATTCTATGACTCATTGATTCAAATATGTGGTTTTTAAATAGCTAAGCAAGAAAAATTTCTTGAGAAGTTTTTCAATCATGTTATAATTTTCTATGACAGTAATGGTATTAGAGAATATTTTTCTGGTAAATAGGTTTGTAATTGGACTATAAATGGCTTATGGACCTCTCTTGCCACTGCTTGTTATGTTTTGTTATAGCAAAATAATATGATATCTACCTAGTCAAAACTGTGAACCGTAGCAAAAAATCAACCGAGTGAAATCATTTTAGGATGAAGTAAATGGGAACTGTATATAATGTGCAGTCTGAATAGGTGCCTTATGCATGATTGTGATGCCTATTTGCCAAGACACTAGTACCCTCTTTGGTATCATTTTTCTTTTTTATTTTTGTTCATAAAAATGGTTTTGGCTGCATTTGGTATATTTCAAAAAATTGATAAAACACAAAAATAAAAAAAAAAGATCAAAAGTCATTTATGTGTTTTGGCCAAAATTAATTTTTAGTTATTTTTTCGCTGAACTTTAATGAGCACATGCTTAAATTCTCAATATGGAGGGATAAAGTAGTCATTTGTTTTGTAATTAGAAATTCAAGTCCCTTGCCCCCTCTTCTTCGGTCCAAATTAGAGAAAGAGAGTTATAAAGAAAATGGGTGAAGGGAATTTATTCAAAAAATCATTTCGCACACAGAGATACTGTTAGAATAAGGATTAGTGTGCCGCAGGGGCATATTGGGGTTTTTTCCCCCTCCACCAACCCTAATTAGAGTGGGGCGGTTGGATAGGGGTATAATTATAAATACATTATTTTTTTGTTGTACACCGTGCCTCTATCATGATAGTCATGACTCCTATCATGATTTTATATTATAAATAAGGGACTTGTGTGTCAGTTAAAGATACATAAGTATTCTCCCATTCTTTTTGTTAACAGTTACAAAACTATTTCTCACAAAAAAAAACCATTTTTGTCAAATAGTTATCAAACCATTTTTATGTTTTGATAAAAAATGATTTTCATTCATAATTATTGTTAAATAGGTAAAAATAAAAAAGAAAAATTATACCAAAGAAGGCTTAAGTAGTTGACCAGAAAGATTTTACTATGCTCCTGACTATTTTACCTGGTTAATTTTAGAGTTGAATAATGTCATTACTCGTTAGTTTATTCTAATATATGTAGCTGTGAACATTGTATGCATGCTATATACTATGTTCATCACCGCTTCCTTCTTGCTGTGTGAATTGCAACTAAATGGCCTGATACTTCGCTAAAAAATTGATTATGTGGGATAATTTGTTGATTGGGTAATTGAGTACTAGTGATTGATAGGACATATTTCTATTATAATGTGTTTCTGGGTCATGAAATCTGATTTTTTTGCTGTTGTTTTGTATTTCAGAGGATGTCACCCCAATTTCGACAACACCCAAAGAAAGTGTGGGAGAAGAGGAAGGAGACTATAGTTCTCTTTATCCAGCCATCAAGAATGTTTGGTTATTTAAGTTCCATAAGTTTATTTTCTTCTATGTTTTTGGGGAAAAGCTATCGAAATTTTATAGTGGGTAGCTACTCTAGGGCTAATGTTATTTGGTGAAATCGTTGGGAGAATATTTTGGGATGTAATACAATAATACATTGGCACCTTAGGTTGGAATACATTTCTCTTTTTAGAGAGATTGTCAGAAACATAATTTGAATATGGTTAAATTTGAGTTTGAATGTTATAATGCATGGATTGTCTTTTAAAAAGCTGTGATTTTGATATTGAGAAAAACCTTCCCACGACTCTAGAGTTGCCTACCCAAGCACAATGTGTGGGGCCATGAGAGATTTTATTACACCTCAAAGTAAACTTCTCCAACTACTATCATACCCAAATGAAAAGAGAGTTTTTTGGATAAAATGTATTGTTGTTTTATGAATAAAATGGTATCATACTTGAAAGATAATATCAAGATTTAGATTGTGATTCTATTAGTATGAAATTAATCAGACATTGTACAACAATTGTGCATATTGTTTGACACCTAATTCAATTTTACCATTTATTGTACTAATTTAAAAAGAAAGAATCTAATGTATCATTTTTATCAGCAAGCAAATTGATATGCAATTCCAATGTTTTAATTGGTTACATCATTTGAAGTATTTTATCCATTTAGAGTAATGATTAATTTATCTTTCATTTCCTTTATTAGATATTAGAAGTAAATTTATTGAAAGTTTTGCCTGACCATCCTTTCTATCGGCCCCTACCACAAAAGACCACTCACTTTTATTTTTTATTTTTTACGTAGAGAAGGGTATTCATGCATATCAATGGGAAATACTAATGGAAGAAGCATAAATCAAAATTGAACCATATAGTTGTACACATAACCGACTATGGACTCTTAGTCAGGGAGTTAACCAAGTAGTTAATCTCCTTTGGAATAAAGTTAAAAAAATATGATTAAAAAAAAGAAGATAAATTCTCCGTTTTTTTGTTTCTTTGGCTATCATCAATGCTAATAAAACTATTTTTTTCGTGAGTTACCTATATTTATTAACAAAGAAAGATGTGTCTTCTTCTTTGTTGATTACATGATGATAGAAAAAACTTTTGAAGCTAATGCAAGGGATTATCTCTATGGGCTGAAACTGTCTTGTAATTATTGGTGGTGAAATACGACGATTCTGCGGAATTGAATCATGCTATTCTTGACAATAGCATTGCGTTGTGGCCTTAGAGTTTTCTGGATGTTCATAATTTTGTGTCTATATCAATTTTCATGCTTAGGCCTATGAACAAATTAATCATACTCATGTGATTTTTTGCAAACAATATAACAATATCATCAACAAACTGCCTCACATAGATATAAGTATATAACTAATATGGATATCGATATACAGTTACTTATAGTCTTATATACTTGAAGAACTTTCTTTTATTCATCTTCCTAAATAAAAAAAAGAAAAAAAAGGAAAAAAGAAGAAAGAAGAACAACAAGAAGATCGGAAAAGGATAACCTCCAAGCTGGATTTTATCTTCAAAGGCGAAGTTGTGATTCCCTTCTATAGATAAGAAACCACACGTTTGCTGGGGAATGAAAGGGCTTAACTGACTAATTAAATTGATTAAGAAAACCATAACCGATCGAACCATTAAATTGAACCACCCAAAACCCGACCGAAACCACCGGTTGACACCGCTACACCCAATTCGTTCCAAAACCCTGGAGCCCATCCTCGGTGAAACACATTGAAAAAGAGGTTACGGCTTCCACTGTCTTCTGTAGGGGTTGGCGCCGGGGAGAACGAAGACTTCCGTGAGATCCAGATCAACCTTTCCTCTGATTCGCAGCCATGGTGAGTAAGATTATCTCGACGAACTCACTTTCTTCATTGATCATTCAACCGCAGTATTCTTCGAACATTTGAGAAGATCTTTAGCTTCTACCTTCTACGCTTCTGTGATGAGATACTGTTGCTTCAGTTGGATTATTCAGGATGAGCACTCTGTTCGTACGTTCATTTGGGGGGGGGGTTTATTGCTTTCTTCGTTTAGGGTGTAGTAAAGAATGTTTCACAAAATTTGCACTTCAGTGTTCCTTTAATGTTACGAAAGTTTTCTCGATCCGACAATTAGCTACCGTGCCTTTTCTTAATTGATCTACACGCGTTCGTGATAATTATTCCAAAAATTTGAAATTCTGACTGCTTATAGCGTCTCAACTATATCAGTTATCTTCGGTTGGGCTTCACTGGAACATGACTTCTCGATAATGGAAGTTAGTTGTGGATGACCATAGCTATTAGAGTCTACAATATCCAGATCCGTTGCTCGAACAAGATTCCCAATTTCTGGCGGAGTTCTGGTCCATGGAGGGCTTATAGTGCTTTAATTTTTAGGATGGTAGCTACTATATTCTCTGGTGAAGAATATGAGGAAATTGTCACACAGTGGTTTGTACTCCTTTTAGGTATTTTATGATTATTTTGATGTAGAAGACTCCTAAATGCTGAGGTTTTGGGATAATCACCCCATGCCTATCAGAATGATGTGCTGTTTCCTCATTTTGGTCCTCCCCAGACGCTTCTTTCGTGAAGTTCTGTAGGAGGATCTGAACTTTGGGGAGCAGAGGAATGTGCTTAGAGTGGACATGAGTTATGGAATTAATGTGCTCCAAAGTATTGTCATACCACTTGCAATCCTTTGATAAGTATTCTCTGGTAATTCTATCCTGTGATATCTTTGATATTCAGCGGCAAGAGACATACACTATAAAATAAATTTGATCTACATAAGATGTCATGCATTTTTTTGTTTGTTGGGGTCAAGGTGCTGACACTGCCAGTCTCCTATATTTTAAAGAAATGAATTGTTTCTCCTTCACGATTACCATTTGTAGTCTGTCTAAAACATTGTTTTGAATCGAGTCCTAGGTTATCTTGCCAGCCCTGAATTTTAGACTGTTGTAATGTCAGGGTATAGTATTTGGTATCACAGGCATTTTGGTCGCTGAAAAAGTATATTAATATGCTTCTTTGGGAAGCTTTCCTTCTTGGTGTTCATTGCTGTGGTGTACTCCCGCTTAAAAAAAGGTATTTTGATTGGACACGTTTTTTACCTGCTGAGCCCGTATTGGTTAGGGTTGTGCAACCCAGTAGGAGTGTCAGGTTTGGTTTGCAGAACAAATCCAGTTCCCCTGCTGTTTGCAGGACCCCATTGTGGTTACATTGTGAAATCAAAAGCGGCTTGGCGCTTTATAAGGTGAGATGGCTTGGGGACTTGGGGTTGACCAATCTTTTATGATGCAGTATCTGAAAGTATCAAATGGTTGGATAAGCATGATTGTATTTGGAGGCTCAACCCACAAAGAAACAGGTTTGGAAATCCAGTTGTAAGCTCATGTTTCTGGTCGAACAGAGAGCTGGTGATAACACCAGGGGTAGTCCAGTATTTAGGAATTGTTTGGGCCTTTGGGGCCATAATTTCAATTGTCACAGACTCACAATTAATTTTATTTGAGTTCTATTAACTGTCAACGGGTTCAGTTGAAAAAGTGTGACTAGTAGTTTGCTTGGGGTCCAAGTTATGGTTGTTCTACTCGTAGGAAGTGAGAGCCCGTTATAGTTGAAATTAGATCTAAGAGAATAATATTTTTTTGTAACCCCCATTGATTTAGTTGCTTGAGTGAAAACTTTATTTTGAGTTTATATGTTAATTATTGTGATAGAATTTAGGCTCTGGTGATTTCTTCTTCTTCTCTTGTTTGATTCTCTCTTATGAACACTCCTCAGATCTGATCTCTTCCTGTGTCTTATTGTTTATTCTTGTTCTTCTTTTGCTGCTGTTTCTTCTCTTTCGTGCTATAGGCATCACTTCTGTTTTGGTTCATGTTTTAGCTTGCTTAAATTGATCATATATTCTACATTTTAGATCTGATTCTTCTCAGTTTTGATATTTAAGGTTATGTTACCAATATCTCTTGGATTCTAAGATTGCTTCTCAGTTTTAAACCTTGAAATACAGATCTGGTTTCTTTAGTCTGTTTTCACTGCTTTTCTGAAACCTATCTGTCACACCGTTTATTCTTACAGAGAATTCTGAAATCTCTGGAGGTCTAGTAACACTAGACCTGAATTTGAAACTAATCTGATTCCTCTTGTGATAGTCATTAATGTTCTCTTGTTTTCGTATCTACTTGAACTTGTCGATCTCTTCTATATTCTGGGTTTCTCGCACTAATTTCTTTCCCTCTTTACTCCTCAACTTCTACTTCTTCCCTGTTCTATCCTATACCATAATCATTACATATTCTGCCCTTGTTTCCATTTTAATTCCAATCACATCCTTTTCCTATATTAGTTTCGGCCTTGTGCCAAATATGACCTCAGATAGAGTTGTTTGGAGGGCAAGGACCCATGTGGTTGACCCCATTTAGCTGAGACTTTTCTAACTTGCTGGTGTTGTGTTTCCCCCCCTTTTACTCTAACTCATACTTTTTTATTTACACGGATCCATGTAACCAACCCCATTAAGTTGGGATAAGGCTGAATTTGTTGTTGTTGTATTCTATTATGTTCCCATTTTTTATTTATTTTTGATTCTTTGTTTTTTTCTTTTACTCCTTGTTCTTTCCATTAATGTTGTCGGTGGTTGTCTACAGTCGGGACGAAAGAAGGTGAGGGAACCCAAAGAGGAAAATGTTACCCTTGGACCAACTGTTCGAGATGGCGAGCATGTTTTCGGTGTTGCCCACATTTTTGCATCATTCAATGACACATTTATTGTAAACTATCTTTTGTTACTTTTTCTTCATCCATTCTCTTAAGTTTCCTAAGGTTTTCAGGATCTAATGATATCTTTACACTTGCAGCATGTGACTGATCTGTCTGGAAGAGAAACTCTTGTTCGGATCACTGGTATGAAATATATTTTAATATAAAGGAAGTTATTAAACTTTGCTTTCTTTTGCTTGCATGAGGGAAACAATTCACCCCCAAGGAAAGTTTCAGATTCCAACCCAACAGGCAGAATAGTATGGTCAGAATAAAGACCAGAATAAACATTAACAAGTAATTAATTAGTCAGATCAGCCTCAAATTAATAGCAATACTAGGTCTACTTAGGCCCTTCAACAATCCAATGGGTTGGATTTGGAGAATCAGATTAGAAACTACACAATATCTTCACAATATACAACAGTTCATCACCAAACCAATGCCAGTTTCTCATCTTAACATATAGAACATAATATCTAGAAATCAAGCCGTTCTGAAGGCCAGATATCATAAACCAGAAAACTCACAAAATAGCGACTATCAACAGAGAATAACAGCCATAAATATCTCACTATCAGCAGGTCAGATATGGTAGATCTTCAGGTTGATGGTAGCGCAGGAACGGTCCTTTGAATCTTCAAAACTTCACTCCAATCTGATGGCTAGATGCTGTTCTAACAAGCCTTCACAGTAGCAGTCAAGAAACCCACACAACAGGGAACCATAGGCCTCTTTTATCAGTAGAAAACTTCAACTCTTCCACAGGACAGAAGCAACTTGAAATAAGATTCACAGACAGTCAGTGATCAAGAGAAATAAATCAGATCTAACCCTCGCTTGATGTGTTGGACAGATGGGAAGAATTGAAACAAGTAAATAGAAGAATGAAGAGGAGGAGCCTCTCACTCCTCCTTGCTAGTCTCTCACCAGCTCTACTAGCATCTCACTAGTGATCTGTCTCCTTCCTGCGTCACACAAGGAAGAGCAGCACAAAGCCATCGGGGTCTTTTGTCTAAAAATCATGGGGTGTATATAGCAGTCCCCTCTTTTATTACTAATCAACACTAGAGCGCCCCCCCCCCCCCCCCCCCCCCCCCCCCCCCCCCCCCCCGGGGGGTGGAGAAGGTAACCCCTTCAAAATAGTAACCAATTTTAACATAGAAACTAGTCCTAGTATAAGATCTAACTTCTAGATACATCTCGAAAAAGGATCGTTTACTAATTAGTAACTAGTACTGACTTAAAGAGAATCAAAGCAAAGTGGAAACTATTTATAAATGTCCCCCATTCATGGACTAAATACACGTAGTATTGGGCCTACGCTTGGAGACTTGGGCCTATGCTGGCTGGCCAGGTTGGGCTGTTAGGCATGATGGGTTGGCTGATAGGCAGATATGGTAGAGGCATAAATCTGTATTTTCTGATTCTTATTTATTTACTGAAATATGCATCAAGGTACCTAACCTTACTCTAGATACTCTTAACTTATGCATGAACCTTACTCTATATACTGCTGATGCACACCATATAGCTATATCCATGGGGTAACATAAGTTGAATGAGATCAAAACTTATCAGGGAAAAAGTTGCAGGTCAATGATACTGTATTTCATGCATGGACATTAGGTTTCAGATTGATGTGGAGTTTTTTTTTTTTTTTTTTTCATCCTTG
>NC_056561.1:6791292-6792627 GCF_013358625.1 Macadamia integrifolia
TTTTTTTTTTTTTTCCCCATCATCCTGGTATAATAAGATGGTCGAGGATTGATATGATGTCCTGATGTCTGACATGGTTCATTTTTCTCATTCCCACAGGAGGTATGAAGGTGAAGGCAGACAGGGATGAATCTTCACCATATGCTGCCATGCTTGCAGCACAAGATGTTGCACAAAGATGCAAGGTGTGTATATTGGATTTGGTCATCTATTTGATGTGTCTTGTAATGGAGAACAAATTGTAGTTTAAAGGATGTATCCTGTTGAAAATAGGAACGCATATGGATCCCCTGCATGCATTTAGGTGGATTGGAACTTTTCACCAGTTTTTTCTTTTTCTTTAGATATACATTTACAGGGATAAGTTGATCCATCTTGCTAAATTCATTTGGGCCAATACTCCTTCCGCCTATGCACGGTCCTGGAAGCAGTGAGTTTGCAGTTGGTCAAAGTGGCTGCCCGCAAGACTTGAACCTGGGCATTTGACCTGGCAGCCCAAACTTTTTACCATTGCCCTAAGCAATGACCCCTTTGCTAAATTCATTAGCATTTGCATTAAAATTTATTATGATATTGCCATGTTGTCAGTCGCATCTAGCAAAGTTTGACAGGGCATGCTACCCTTCTCTATCAGTAGCTGGATTAATAATTATTTGCTAATACCATGACACTTGGAACTGCATTGCATTTTGTACTCTGCAAGTGGTGGAAGCATGTTAATAATCTGTAACAGTAGCTTCATAGATTAATTTTTTTTTCTAAAACTATGAACTTTGTAGGAACTTGGAATTACTGCATTGCATATTAAACTCCGTGCGACTGGTGGGAACAAGACGAAGACACCTGGTCCGGGTGCCCAATCTGCTCTTAGGGCACTGGCTCGGTCTGGAATGAGAATTGGTCGAATTGGTAAGGCCTTTACTTTTTTGAAGTCAATTCTATTATTTATTTATTCAAATATGTGGTTTTTGTAATAGATAAAAGCAATAATAGGTTGTTGAGAAGTTTTTCAAACGTGTTGTAATTTTCTGAAAAATTGAGTGATGTCAAAGAATATTTTTGTGGTAAATAAGTTTGTACTTGGACTGCAAAATGGCTTCTGGACCTCTGTTGCTAGTGCTTGCGCAGTTGTTCTGTTTTTGTAATAGTACAACCATTTATGGCCATTGACATCTATCGTAATAGTTCAAAATTTGCTTCCCTCTGTAGTTGTACACTAGTGACTAGGCACTCTTTGGGTTACTCAATTTCATGCCCCATGTCAACAGTATGGCCCACCATGTAATATCCCTTTGCATTTTCCACTCTTAAACTGGTGGAAGGGGGGGGGGGGGT
>NC_056561.1:6792647-6814949 GCF_013358625.1 Macadamia integrifolia
GGGGGGGGTTCTGGCTATTTCCGCCATTAGTGGATTAGGGGATTTTGTGCGTTGGACCTATCTCATAGTTGAACTCAATCCATATAATGTATACTAGTCCAAATAGGTGCCTTGTGCAAGATGGCAATGTGCCAATGCCTATTCGCCAAGGCACTAAAGTGGTTGGCCAGCCTTGCCTCACCTCACCTCCCTCACCTTGTCACCATGACAAGTATGCTGCTGACTGGTTTTACCTGGTTAATTTAAAAATGTCCTGGGGAATAATGTCATTACTCATTAGTTTGTGTTTTTTATATGATAGTTGTGAATATTATATGCAATATGCATGTTTTATGTGCTATGTTCCTCATCGCTTCCGTCTTCCTCGGTGAATTGCAACAAGATGGCTGGATACTTCACTGAAAATTTGATTGTGTGATAATTTGTTGACTTGAATTTAGTTCCAGTGCTTTATAGGTGGTCCTTTATTTTCAATTATAATGTGTTTTTGGATTATGAAATGTGATTTTTCTGAATCCTGTTCTGTGTCTCAGAAGATGTGACCCCAATTCCTACCGACAGCACCCGAAGAAAGGGTGGGAGAAGAGGGAGGAGGCTGTAGGTTCTTTTTTTTATCAAGCCATCAACGATGTTTGGTAATTGCAGTTTCTCGAGTCTCTTTTCTTTTTTGGGGAAAAGCTATGGAAAATTTTATGGTACTCCAGGCTGTTGTCATTTGGTGAGATTATTTGGCAGTTTTTGAGAACATTTTCGGATGTAGTAAAATTTACATAGTAATCATGGCACCTTTAGTTGAAATTCATTTCTTATTTTATAATGCATGGATATTGCTTTTCGTTAAGGTTGCTCCATTGTGATGGGTGAGTTGAGAAACAGCTACTTCACAAAATTACCTGAGAAGGGCACTTAAAAGCAGGTTTCAAAATTTTTTCGTTTGGCTGTGTTTGGTAGCCAATATAAGAGAAGAAAAGAAAAAGGTACATTTTTTTGTACTTTTTTCCTTGGGTTAAGAATTTTTCTTTGCACTTGGTATGTCTTTCACCCACCCAAGAGAAGATTTTCCTTTTCAAATTTAAAATTTCTCTTAAGAGTTGTGAAATTTTATTTTCTTCTTCCCAAAATTTTCTTGTCATAAACACAATAAAACATGAGAATATATGAAAACATAATAAGACAAAAAATTAATGATTATACAATGATTTCTTATGTGTCTATCTCTCTCTTAAAATTCAAAATTTTTTGAATTTTTCTCTTTTCTTCTCTTGGTAACTAAACATACATACTCAGTTTTATTTTCTCACCATTTTTTCTCTTTTCTAGATTTTTTTTTTCTCTTTTTTTCTTCTCTTGGCTACCAAACATAGCCTTTGGGAAACACATAACTTCTTAGTTAACAACTTTTTGTAAGTCCCGGTACCTAAAAGAGGCTGAAGTATTCTTTCACATTGGGATGTGTAAATGACTTGCCCTTGTATATGAATAAGTTATTCTCACAATTGTTTCAAGTTTATGATACTAGAACCCATGAGTGAACAGATTCTCTCTATCCGGTGACTGGGTAAAAAAAGAAGGCCAAGTGTTTGTTTTTGTGCCTGAGCCTATTGTACCAGCGAAGTGGTCTTGTTTTTAGTTCATTTGGCTTATGTATCCAGGGAACAGAATATCTCAACTCTAAAAATAATATAGATGTACAAACAATTTTATTCAATATTTAATTTCTGCTTCTTATATACGTAAATAGGACCTTAGGCCCATGGCACCCTGTGTCTTTGGTGCAAGGGCTGCTCTTGGGCAGAAAATCTTGTCCCTCAAAAGATATACATGACTTCAGATTGTCTCAGCCATCGGTGAAAGAAAACTTTTTCTTTCAAATATTATTCAACCCCCAAAAAAACATAACTCAATTAATAATAGGTGTTTTTCTGGTTAAACACCCAATTAATTGGTTCAGACATTGTCAATTTGTCACCTACCAATTTGATCACACGATATGAAGAAACTAACCATATGATCAAGGTCAGTAATCCTTTTTATTAAGCATTTCAAGCAGATTCATGAGACAAATGGCATGTCTAAGGTTCCCACATCCAAATTGTTTGTCACCTACCAATTTAATCACACGATATGAAGAAATTAACCATATGATCAAGGTCAATAATCCTTTTTATTAAGCATTTCAGGTAGATTCATGAGACAAATGGCATGTCTAAGGTTCCCACATCCAAATTGTTGGCTAAGAGGAAGAATCAAAGAGCGCGGGTCACAGGGTTTTAGGAATTGGATCGGATCGTGTCTTATCAGATCCATATTCATGTCCGTAGACATCGATATCAATACCCTGCCGATTTGCCACATTCTTTAATATTTTTTAATTTTATTTTTAGCTTTTGAAATCTCTCTTGAAAAATTAATTTATTTGTCTATTTCTCTTCTTAAATTTTTTATTTTTATTCATTTATTTATTTTTAATTTAATTTTTTTTCTTTGAAATTTTCTTTTTCCTATTCATTTCTTACAAACAAACTAAGCCGTCGAGAATGGAAGGTCGAAAAACTCCCCACCTCTCGAAAACGTTACGAATATTTTGAGGGCGCGCGAACTTCCCGCTGCGAGCAGTTGGTCCCGACGTGGCTATCACTGAAAAACTGCAATCCATCTCTCCCTGTCTATTTCTCTCTCTCACCTTCAGTTATTCAGTTACATTCCTTCCATCTCATTTTTTTCTTCTATCTTCCAGTAAAATTTTATATTTTCCATCATCTGCATTTCTGAATTCTTTTGTGGAAATCTCTCTCTCTCTCTCTCTCTCTCTCTCTCTCTCTGTCTGTCTGTCTGTCTGTCTCTCCTGGAGTTCTCAAATTTGGTTTCTAATTTTTCAGAGATCTATCATTTTCCTGCGAATTCCTTTAACCAATTTTCAAATGTCGGTAAGTTATTGATCTTATTACTGTTCATGAACTTGTTATTTAGTCTAGAAATCGGTTGATTATTAGGTCTGTCTTGATTCTAAATTGGGCTGTAGTAATAGTGGTTCTTCTTCGTTAATGCGAACTGATGCATTGAATTTAATGCTGTTTACTATATTTCATTGTTCTCTTATTAAAATTGTTAAAAGTATACATTGTTGGGTATCTGCAACATATGGATATATAATGTATATTGTCTAGAGTCGTTAGTTTTTGATAATGCTTTTTGTTTGGTCATTGTGGGATTGCGTGAATCCCAGACTTTCGAGTTGTAGAATCATTGGTCATTTGGGTTTGTTACCGTTTATAAGGCGTTGCTGCTTTTGGTTTTGATCTGAATTCATCTATATTAATTTGATCAGTGGCTCTGTTCATTTCAATGTATTTATTGATATTCTTGTTGCGATGGGAGTTTTTAGGGTTATGAGAATTTTTTGTAAACAGAGAGAGAGAGAGAGAGAGAGAGAGAGAGGCGTGAGGAAGAGAGTGTAACCTTTTCTTCATTGTTAGTGAAAATTGCTCTTATCTCTCCATGGACGTAGATACCTTGCTGTACCACCTAAATCCTTGCGTTGTGGTTGTGTGATTGGGTCTTTCTGTTTTCTGTTCATTTTCTACATTGTGCAGAGTATTTCATTTCTAAAATTCTGCTTTCATGTGTTCAACCATAGTGTTTTGTACTTCTTGTTACGGGTCATTGTGGATTTTATACTGGAAAACGGTCGACCTTTTTAAGCTCCTTTCCTCCCCTCCTTTTGAGTTGGTTTGGAATTTGGATTATGGTTGGCATTTTCTAAGGTCCTTTCCTTCTAAATTTTTTTGCTTGCTTTCGAGACAGTTGGAATTTTCTTTGAATTAGATTAGAAAACCAGTATCAACTGAAAAAAGATAACACATGCAAACTGACCTGGTTCAGTGGAATACTATAAACCCTTTCCAAACTCCTTCAATGAGCTTTACCATAGATTGGATCAAAGAAAATTAATAATCAGCATACAATGGCCCATTGATGTTGCATATTTTATAATAGATTCGTGGAAGTTCCTTGTAATGTCAGTATTTCTTCAAGAATTTGGAACGGAAGATTGAGATCCTTATATATGAAGATGTGTCATTAGGATGATTCGTAATCACCATCTCTTGCTATTTCAATTTTGTCAGCTCAAGGGCGATGTTATTAATTCTGGAAAGGAGTAGATGCATATGGAGTAGATTAATTTTGTCAGCTCAAGGATGACTGACCTTATACACGGTCAGTCAATGCATATGGAAAGGAGTAGATATCGTTCCTTAAAAAAACTCCCAACTCCAAGGTATAAAAAGTTTAAATTTGGCAACTTCAATCTGAGTTGCTCTCCATTAGAAATGAAAGATGAAGTCCAGGGATCAAACTCAGCCTTTGCAACAGGGTTTTGAGTTTCTGGTTGTTCTATGCATGAATGAAAAAATGATCAACTGACTACCAAATACCAAATTTAGAACTTTATTTCTATTCTGTGATAAAACAATAGAGAGCAGTGCTTTTATTCCAACATAAATGTTCACAGAATCATTGAAGTTATATGGCTAAACCTTTTTGAGATGGAAAAAATAATGAGTCAACTTCATTGTAGTGATTTTCAGAATGATTCATGCTCCTATAACCTGCAATACGTGCTTGCCCAAGTTTTTTGTAATCTTTCCATGTAGGAGAGATGCTGTTTGTTCATCTATCCTTCGTCCATTTTCTTTTTCTTCACTTCTTCCTACTTATCATGAGATTGAGGGCATTTTTTATGTAATCTACCTGGTGGGGTGGTCTTATCACCTAAGGATATTAGGGCTAGAAAACTTCATGTAATATAGGATCATAGGGTTTAGGGACTGAAAATTGAAACCAGAATTTAGCCACTTCCAAAATAGCACCCTTGATTTAGAATCATAAATTGCTAGTTGCCAAAATTAACGGTTAGATTGGAAGATAAGGAGTAGTCTAAAAAAGCAGGTAACCAAATAGAAACGTAGAAGATATCTAGTAACTAAGATGGACAGAATAAGAAAGTAATTGAAATAGCAAGCCAATAGGTAGCAACCATAGAAAAAAAAAACAGTAGCTATTGGAAGAAATAACGAGGGAAACCAAAAAGTGGCAATAAAATTAGCAACTAAGGAGGCATAGTAAGAAGACTGTGTAGAAAATAAAAATGAACAGAAAATAGATACTAAGACAGGTATGTTGCTGCCATAGGACACCAAAGAGAGCAATGATCTGAAACTTTAATGGAAGAAGGAGAAGAAGATGGAAGATGGAAGAAGATATGTTTGGCCTCTCACCTAGCTGTGGAGAAGGAATGCCGCCAACTCCAGCCTTGGCACAGTAGACCAGTTTTGAATCCCGCAAAACCATGCTCTGTCTCTCACAGAACTCACAAGTTCAAGGTTGAGTTATTTCTCAATTCGTTCCTAGTGGGTATGATACCCTACTCTTTGTTTATTTCTCTGTAGACATAAGAAAAATATGAAACCCCTAACTACTCTTGAACTTTAACGAAATAGAAACTAAATACGTATTCTGTATATGACTTAAATCCTTAATATGTGTGCTTATAGAATTGGTCCATTAAATAGTAAACCCAAACAGATAACTCATTGGACATTCAAAATTAAACATATTAGTTCATTTTGGGTCCAGTTTGATGGCCTGGTTTGCAGCTGGCATTCTTATTCTCTTAAACTGCATAATATCCTTTTTTGGGAGGGGGGTGTTGTGTGGGGAAGCGGTAAATCCTTCTAACCTTTATTCTTCTACTTCTCTTCTCTTTCCATTTCCAACTTTATATGCATACCTTTTTCAATCTGTGCTATTTGAGACTTCAATGAGGTTGCGTTCTAGGCATGGTTAGTGAACCAGTATGTCCTGTAGATAAGGGTGCAAACAGGAAGACTCGTTCTCTTTCACTTGTGAAGCCAAGGGAAATTGAAGATAGTAGTGTTAGTAGTGGTATCCTTGGATAAATCATGCATGATCTGCAGTTTTGAATGTTGGATATTTCAACCTCATCATGCGATGATGATTTTAGGACCTGATTGAGGCATATTTTAAGTGAATGATCAGGTAGATTATAAGCAGAATCTGGTGACATCAGCACAAAAGAGAGTACTGTTAGCAGTGTTGTTTAGATTGATCACCTGTATCTTTCCACTTTTAACCATCATGATTACTGATTCCTTTTCAAATAAGGATCCATTGTCTAATGCTGATCATTTCCCTTTTCCTGCTACCTTTATTCACTATGTTTGCCTTGGTACTGCAAACTACATCCATCTATGTCATTATTGAATTCGAAGTAGTTCTATTAATCTATTTTTCACTTGAGTGCTTTTGCCTTTTGGTTTTCCTATTCTCCCCAAGAAGCACCTAAGTGGGCATGTTATGTGCAGGTCCCAGTGGATCAAAGTGATCCAAACAAAGGCTCAGATCCTCCGATGCCCATTACATCAAATTGGACGATCAATGTTTCGGATGTAAGATTAAAATTTAATCGAAATTCCATTTCTAGTTGAGATTATAATATCCTTAAAAGCTGGGTTCCACCAAGGGGTGCACAATCTGTTTACATAAAAAAATTGCAGATTCAAAACTCCAGTGATCAACTGATCATAATGATGTGCTAAGAAAGAAGAATGTCTCGGAAATCGAAACAATATAGGGAATTTTCCTGATTTCCATTCTTCAAAATGTAATTAATAGAATCTCCTTCCTTATAAACAATTAATTGTGCTCTTAAGAGGAATAAATAATCACCTACGCACTACACCTCCCCTTTCTAATGGGGGTAGAAAGAAGGGGAGGGGTGCATTCATCACATAATTCATGTTACTTCTAAAACGGTTACAGGTTATAAACAATCATTAACTAGGTGGTCAACATCTTTCTCTCCTCTCTGTTACCGCCTCAAGTTCTTACCAGTCAGGTTCAACTCAGCCCTTTTTGTAGGCCCTACCACTAGTTAATAACTAGAGAAGGGAGGTTAGTGAGCAGGTCATGTAGATGGGGAATCATTCTTAAGTGCCTCACCAAGGGGGATTCTGTTAGTTATTTTTCTTTTTCTTTTTTCCTTTTTATTTTTTATTTTAATAAAGCTGGGACGTCAAGGTATAATCATCCCGTTGATTTATTTTATTACTACAATTTCTGTCTATAGTCTCTTGTTGTGGTTAATCCTTTTTCTCGTAAGCCCGTGTCAGTAATTCTGACTGCTTTCATTTTGGTTTTAGGCTCTGTCAAACTTGTGTTTCTGCTATTATTTCTTTAATCTTTGGGATCCTAATTTTGAATATAATGTTCTCAGCACACTTTGTATGTTAAATTATTTGATGAATTTTCATTTGCTTTTTTTTTTTTTTTTGAATTGGTTGCAAATTATGGTCCATCATACACTATTTTGGTCTTTTGTGTTGCAGATAAAGACAGTGAAAGTTAGCAACATTTCATTAGCTGCATCAGAGGGGGATATCAAACATTTCTTCTCTTTCTCTGGTGATATTCAATATATTGAGATGCAAAGGTTGGTCTCTTATTATGTACCTGCCAGCTGGTTTCTTTACTAGTTCGATTCTGAAGAAAGCTTGCATCACCTACTTTTAGGGAGTCTGAAAGTTCTCGGCTTGCATATGTTACATTCAAGGATTCGCAGGAAGCAGACACAGCGGTTCTTCTATCGGTAAGTAAATTGTCTATTATAGGGGAGGGTTAAACCTTTAGGTAGCATGTACAGACATTTAAACACTGAATCATTTCTGTTTGGACTGTCTTTGAAATATTCATGCAGGGAGCTGCCATTTATGATCTTTCTGTCTCTATAGCACCAGATGAAAATTACCTGCTGCCCCCTGAAGCTATTCCAAATAGCCCGGTAATTCCGTGGTTCTGTCAAAATTCTCTTTTCATATATTTTGCATGTATGGTTATTCCTCAATTGTTCTAGCAGTAGGGAATTTCAACCTGTGCGTACAAGGAATTTGGGGTGTATCATCCTCTTGAGATGTTCCCAAAGTACCTGATGTCTCCTTTAAGCCACATGGAGGCTTGGTATGGCCATTCTGCTATTGGATAGGCAACATGTATTTGGCATACCACATGTCATATTTTGTGGTCCATGCAATGTTATGCCCATGTATTGGACATTTTCTTTGAATTATTGACTGCCAAATCCCTTTTCAAGTATTGACTTGTCAACCATTGTTAAATCATTATTTTGCCATGAGGCAAAATGCTTTTGTGCTGAAATTTTCCATGAGTATGTTGTGACATGGACATGTGACCTCTATGCTTGGTGCCAACTAAGCTGCCATATAGCAGAACTAGGGCATATGTAGATAAGCTGGGCTTGGTTCGTATATATATTGATATAGAGACATGATAGCTTCATTTGGCCAGAGCTTTCCTTTTAGATGAAGTTTTCCATATTGAATTGGTGCAAACTAAGCTGCCCTAGAGCAGAAGTAGCTATTTAATTGGACTGGGATTCTTGTTTGGACTGTATTTTATTGACCCTGGTGGGTTCAGTTTATGAAACATGATTAGTTATAGCCTATATCTCGGGTCCTTTATTTTTAGAGTTTCCTTTAAAAAGAAAGTCTTTTTAAAATTTATTTCTTATTAGGTTCTTTATATTATTGTCTGCCGGCCAGAAATTGTTCTGCCTTCTTCCCTGCCCAACCAGGTTGTCTTAGGTTGGGCGGATTGTTAGGCCAATCAGTGTTGTGTTTGTTATTGAAAACTTACACTGAATCTGACCTGTTTCCATCCTATAGCTTAGGTTCTCACCTTGAGGCTTAGAAACTTGGAAACCCTTGCCAGGACTTGCTGGAGATTGGTTTGATAGACATGTTGGTTTTCAACTGCCATGGGTCTAAACAGGATTCATGTAGCCAACCCCATTTAGCTAGGATAAGGCTCATTTGAGTTCAGTTGACTTGTAGAGACCCCTGCCCAGTCAAACTCCTATTCTGAATAGAACCGGCTTACTCAAAAATCAAAATGAATTAAATATCTATCCAGTACAAGGATATCTCCTGCTGGAAGTCTCTCATTTGAAAACCCTAACTTCCCTTCATGAGAAGAATTATTACAGTTTTCCTCTCTAATTGGACTGCTACCAAAAGGGCAGGAAGCTTTTAAATTACTTCCTAACAACACTATGAATAAAAGAAAATGTAAACATATTGTTGCCAAAAAAAAAAAAGAGACTTTGGATTGAAATAAAATCCCAAGAAGGTTCTGCATGTGTTCTAGTTCCAAAAGTGAAGGACCCATTGTCTTCCCATTGTTAGTTTTATTTTGGAGTTCTGGTCTTGCTAACATTGAAGATGGAGTTCTTTCTTTGCATCAGGTCAATTCCTTATAATGCTTGCTTTTGCATATGCTTTGAAATTATTCTTTTTTATGATCATTCACTTCTTTCCTTAGTTTTGGTTAAATAAATAAGATCTTATCACTTTGCGAAAATGACCACAGTGTATTCTAAAATGACTTAGTAGCCAGTTGTTCATTGTCAATGGATGCTGAATTTTATTGTCACAGTTTGATGACATTCATATTTAATGCCGGTTTCAGGCATGTGGTGCATTTTGGTCACAATCCCATTGACTGGTCGGTCAGCTAGTTGTCTACCAAATGGCCCAAATCTTATATTATAAGATCAACAAGCCAACAAGCCATTCATGTTCTATATTGTTGATTCTACCATTTTTAACTCTACCACCACCAAATACCCTGGAGTTGCAAAGTCAACTGTTTTTCATTCTACCATTTTTAATTCTACCACCGCCAAGTACCCTGGATCTTAATCTGTTGAATTATAAAAGTTTGTACTGACAATGAAGTTCAGAACAAAAAAAGTGTAGTATCATGTTTGCACGCTATTAACTTTGACAATTCCAATCACATTTTTTAATGGGTAATTTACAGCGCCACCCCCTAGAGAATGCCACTATTAGAGAGACACCCCTTGCATAATTCCAAATTATATTCAGACCCCCTACTGTTTGTCACTGTTACCGAATATACCTTAAATGCTGACATCAGCAGATATATATTTTTTGAAATACCAAAATACCTTCAAAAAAGTGAAGTACCTAATATACCCTCTCTTAACCCCTCACAACTTAGCTCCATCTTCTTCATCCCCAAACCTGTTGTGTTCTATTTCTCTTCAGTTGATGATTTCCCTCCTTTCTCCAAATCCATCTCTGACTTTACAACATGCGCACTCTCCAATTCCTTGCAATTTGCAGTGCACACTCCTGGACTTCTGCATTTCGGTTGGGTTCAACTTTAGGTTTAGGTTCAGCTTCATCGTAAGATATCGACCTTTTCATACTTTCAAAGAGATTCTTGACCCTTTTTCCCCGTGATGACCCATTGCTAGAATCCTTAATTCGGAGTATGTGAATTATATTGTAAGAGCTAAGGGGTCTGCTTCTGGAGCAGCTTCTCGAGATTAGAGAGATGGGTCTGAGTAGTAGTAGTAGTAGTAGTAGTAGTAGTAGTAGTAGTAGGCTTGATGGTTAAGGTCTGAATCGAAGCTGATGATGCCCTTGTGAGAGGGTTTAAACGAGAAACTCGAGAGGCCAAGGTGGTTCGTGATGGCTGGAAAGCTGCTAGTCCGTTCTGTGCTGGAATTGGTCGGGTGATCTCCATTGATTTTGTGAGAGATGGAGAGTTAAAAAGAAGCCCAGAAGGAAGCAGAGAGATTTGTGGCAGAGTTTTGAGTGGGTGGTAGACAGTTGTGGTTGTAGAAAGATCCAAATGATATATATGGAGAAAGGGTTACAGACTATGATCCCTTCGACCCCAATCTTTGCAAATCCCTCTCTCCCCAATCGAATCGTGATCCTCATCATAAGATCTCAACCATTTCATACTTAATTTAAAGGATATTTAAGTCTAGTTTCCCAAAGCCATAAGAATCCAAAACCCTAGCGCTTCATGGTCAGCAATCAAAACCCTAACAAAACAGACACCAAGTGACAGGTAAAGTTGCAGTGGTGGTGGATGGGGCATTTTGCAACGGCGGAGCTGAGGGCGAAGAAGGGTAAATTTTTTCGTCGTTTGTCTTCGTGTGGCGAAGAAGAGGATAGGATTTAGGGTCATGCATTTTACTCAAAAGGGTAAAAACTTCATTTCAAATCCTCACTTAACAGTGACTGACGGCAGGGGGTCTAAGTATAATTTGGTATTGTGCAGGGGGTGTCTCTCTAATAGTGGCATTCTCTAGGGGGTGGCATTGGAAATTACCCTTTTTCAATTTGAACATATTTTGTTTATTAACCTTATCCAATGCTCACAAATTAAAGATCAAACAAACAGGTGACTTCTTCTTGCTTCCTTGATGATTTTACTTGCAACCAAATGTCTAATGACCCGCTTTGGGATTGAAATAATTTTTTTTTCTTCTGGGTAAAGGATGTACCATGTTTTTTTTTTAATGGAACTCAGGTTTTTTGGATAATGGAAACATGTTTTGTTATTTGTCCATGTTGATCTTACTAAAAAGAGGAGGTCACTGAAGTTTGTATTGATGTATGTTCTGTTCTGTTCTTTATGGTTCATGATAGATTTTACAATTTGTAATATATACTCTTGCTTTCCTCTTATTTAAAGCAATTTCCCTCTAATAATTTCTTTATGTGGTACAAGCCTTCTAATTCCAATTCAGCTGTCAAGAAGGCTGAGGATGTTGTGACCAGCATGCTTGCTAGGGGCTTTGTACTGGGGAAGGATGCTTTAAACAAGGCAAGGGCCTTTGATGAACGGCATCACTTGATGTCGAATGCCTCTGATACTGTTGTGGCCCTTGACAGAAGGATGGGCCTGAGAGAAAAGATAGGCATTGGGACTTCTATAGTCAATGAGAAGATGAAGGAGGTGGATGAGCGGTTCCAGGTGTCTGAGAAGACGAGATCAGCCATTGGATTGGCTGAGCAGAAGGCAAGCAGCGCAGGGTCAGCCCTAATGAACAACCACTACATCTCAGCTGGTGCATCATGGGTGTCAGGTGCCTTAAACGTGGTTGCCAAGGCAGCCGAGGATTTGAGCCACATTACCAAGGAGAAGGTTGACAGAGCTGAGGAAGAGAAGGAGACGGTCTATAGGCATAGAACGGAGATTGTTAATGACTTTTCCTGTATACATCTCAATGAGCCTTCAACAGGGGAGCCCCGGATGGTGCCAATCGATACAGCTGATGAAGGTAAGCTTGGCATCATATGATTGCTGAGGTTTAATTTTTATATTTTGATTTCAATTTTTCCCACTTCTTGTATATTGTTTTTTTTTTCTTGAAGGTCCATTTTTAATTAGCTTAGTTTATTACTGTTGGATTAAATTTGATATAGAGTGTTTAACTGATGTTTACTGTAGACCATGTAAATGAATGGATTTTTAAGACTTTCTCCTTCCCTGACACCCTTCATTTGGGACTCCTCTTCCTAGTACTTCACCATACTTTGAGATCTCACAATTTAGACCCTTGGAACCTCCACATAGCTTCCTTTTCAGTTACGAAGCTTTTGACAATTGACACTTCAAAATATTGGAAATGATTTGCAACTGCCTGGTTTATTCTCTTGTTCCCCTCCCTTCCCAACAATGAAATGACCAAATGCTGCTGCCTTCATTTTTTTTTATTTTTTTTTGGGGGTGGGGGTGGGGGTGGGGATTTAATACAAACAAACATTTTATAATCAACAAATGAACTATGGGAGAGATAGAAGACGACAATAATATTGGGAATTGAGAGGAGAAAAAAATAGTTAATCCAAAATTGAAGTTGGATCTGTCTGAAATTCATGTTATTATTTTCTCATATACTTGTTTGAAATATATTGTTGCGCCTTTACCTCATATTGGTCGAGTGTATTAGTTGATAGATTTTACTTTGGACATTCTTATGATCTACTAATGTGAAGGAAACTTGATCTATAACAGGTTATGCTGATTAGTAGTGTTACATTCTTTTTGTTGTTTGAAATGTTTTTTGCATTCCAAAAGTGTGAGGTGAGGCTATTAAGTGCTGCCTATAAACTGAGCTATACTCCAAGCTATATGAGTTTGATAGTCATATTCAAAATAAAGGGAAGTGTTTTTTGTGGGTGAGTGCAATTCCTACCCATGTGCAAGGGCCAATGAGAGCGCACAAGGAAGCGTAAGGGTCACACTCCACAGAAAACATTTCCCCTCAAAAAAATTACCCGTCCTTATATATTGTTGAGAGTTCGAAATGTCTCTCACTGTTCCAAGAGTTCCATCTAAACGCAATGATGACCATTGGTTGAATAGATTTCTCTTCACTGTGGGTGAAAGAAAATTTGGTCCTTGCAAATACATCTCTTTGTGGGGATTTTGAAAGCTCCTGTTTGTGTTTCATCTCTCGACTAGGCAGCTGTGGCCTCTGCTCTAGTTCTGGAAGTCTTGACTGTGTTCCACCTTTTCATCCTTTCATTTCCATTGCATTAATAGGGCACAAAATATCTCTCGATTTTTTTTTTTTTTTTTTTGTTAACCAAGGTATCCGGGCCAGCATGCCATGATCTCCACTTAAATCGTAGATACATAGATGGGAAATCGAACCTAAGACCGTGCGCCTAATCCACATAATTCCCAGTTCGCCTTAACCATCTGGGCAACCCACGGGTGGGTATAGAATAAATAAGAAAACACATACACACACTCACACAATACGTACGACAGGGTTCGATCCCACGACCTCCTCCCCTGGGTGCCGACTTCACAAATCAAAGCTATCACCACTAGGCTATCCTAATGTTCGTAAAATATCTCTCGATTATCTTGCTCTAGTTCATCCAAATTAGGGCCCTCTCGTGTGTGGTGGATCAGATCACCAAGTTTCATCGTAAATATTTGGTTTGTAATGGCCACGAGGTTCTTCTTGGACGCTTGTCATTAATGGAATTTGATCTATTGACTAAATAATAAAATAAAAAATAAAAAATATCCGAGTATGTGAAAAGAAAGAAAAAGAAATGGTTGCATTCTTTTCAAATAGAAGGCCTGAGAGGTAGAAAAGATGAATTATTAGTATTCTTGATTCCTGAGTTTTCGCCATTGCATTATTTCTTAAATAATTTCCTCCCCTTCCTTTCAACTTATCCAAGTTCAAGAAGTTGGTTTACTTTCTAAGGCTACCCACCTCCAACCGTCAATCTTAGCTCTTTCAATTTTTTAAATAATAGATTTGAAATTATGTTTTCCTATTGGCTGTGGTTTGTCTTTATTTGGAATGAGGTTTTGGTAGAGGACAATTAATGACAAATTTGTTACCCAAAAAAAAAAAAGCAATGGCACCTTGATTTGCTATGTGGCAGATCAAGTAGGGCTGAAATTTATGAATATATAGAACTCAATGACCCTTACTCACATGTTAAGTTTGAACCAAATTAAATAGACCGACTATGAAAATGGGAGGAAATATAGAGGGATTTATGATTGAATTTAGGGTTAAAAATTGATACAACATCAGTATCATTCTTTCATGCGGTAAAATTGATGTTCCCACACCAATTTTGAAGCAGAATAATTGCACCTTTTATTTATAAAGAAGCGACAATAATCCTTTTTGAAATCCTCATTGTATTCTATTCTTTTATCCTATCCTACATCGCTCCTTACCCCTTCCCACATCCTCTAAAAAAACTATTAGAAAATCTCTCTTCCCCATCTTCACGTCTCTTTCTCCACTTTTATCATTTATTCACTCCCATCAACCGCTAAAATCTTCTTCCTTCCCACCCCTCTCTACAAGAAAGCAACAGTTTGGATTTGTTTCAGAGATGCACCGTACAGAGCCTTATACATCTATTTTCACATGGCATTTCAGTTGGGAGCTCTGATCTTAGCCGGAGGTGACTAGCCCAATGCCACTAATACCAATTGGTGATATCTCATATTACTCCCTTGTTATAGTCCCTTCCAATGGATATGTCAAGCTTTAAAAAACAATGGTTAAATTCTGGTATCAGAATAATTTCTGAAGATCGAAGAGAAAAAAATTCCAATACTTGGTGGACACATGGTAGAGATGGGAAACATTTTTTCTGGGGGTAAAAATGGGACATATGAATAATCTAAGAGAGATGGATTTAAGTAATATTTTGCATTGCCTATTCAAATTTGTTAAAATTTTCATTATCTGTTATGGACTTTCATCTATTCATTTAATATTATTTTTGGAATTATTTCGTACTTCACATATATTGTTTGGGTTTAAAGCGTCCCGCTTCCCCCTCCAAAAAGAAAAGAATCGGTGATTCTGGATAAGTTCCCCAACGGCCCCAGAGGTATCCCCAAACCAATGTTTAGGGATTCCCCAAACTATGGTAACGTAACCAGGCAGTGACGGAACATGAATGAGATGCTCAACTCACATGGACTAGATAGGGAATTCGTCACCTTAGGTGTGTCTAAGGGCTCCTTTAGTTTGTTTAATAAAATGAAAGAAATAATGCTACCCGATAACATATACCTGCACCAAGACACAGTGGGTGCAGAAAGATAGTGCTGCCTCATCTGAAGATGTTCACACAGTCACATACACCCTCCTATTGGCTGAGGGCGCTGATGTGTACGTTGGCTATCAAATAATGTTCTCTCATCCAATAAATAGATTAATTTTGTTAGACTTGAGAGCTCCATATGGCTACATCTAAAGAAAAGTGATCAGACCGTAGTTTCTAATTGTTATTAGTTGTCCATTCTTGGGGGGCTAATTTGGTTGGTCGCAGGTGTAAAAATAGCTTCTCGATCTCTATAGATAATAATGATATAATGGTTCGGACTAATGATTGTTAGTTGTCAAATAACCTTGGGGGCCGGGATTCTTTGGTTTCTAGTCAGGAATCAAAGAGATGAGATCTTTATTGTTCCCCAAAGGGATCATAATAAGAAAAAAGAATATTTCAATAAAAATTGAGGTGCCAATCACCTATATATTTGGAGATTTTATTAACTATTTCATCCCCAGTAGCTTGAATTCTCTCTTTATGTAGTTTGGAAAGATTTGAAAACAGTACAGATTCCAGTATTTGAGTGAAAAAACGATTACAAGGGAAAATTCTATGAGTACAGTATTCAACTAAGGACTGAACAAAAATCATGTTACAGCTTAGAATACTTCAGTTTCTTTTGTTAGGACTGGAAAACTATCTTGATTTACCTGTTTTATTTACCCTGTCTTTGAAATGAATGCAACAAATGCCTTAAGTGAAAAGAATAGATCGATGAGTTCTTGTTGGTTCTCAATCAGACGCAGTTCACCAACCACTCGAGGCTCTGTCAAGTTAATAAATCATTGACCCAAGAGACCAGCATTAACTAATGGCTCATGGGTGAAGTATATACTGAGCCTAGCTAGGAAAGAATTGAAACATGGCTGTGTTTTATATACCTTTATGCACTCCGGCAGATCATCTTTTTTTGTTCTAACATGAGTCTGCCGACAAAAAAAAAAAAGAAGAGAGAATTTCAGCTGATTAATATTTCATGCAAAGACAGGCCTTAGTAACAAAATTTGTATTGGAACTTAGGGTGATTAAAATGCGATTATCATCAAGCAGACCATGTAACTGGATGAAGATTGTATAGATTCGTTTCAAAAGGAAGTACCTCCATGACCCATTGGCAGGATGAGTCTTGATTGCTTGCTAGTGATGCAAGGATGACCAACCCAGCTGCCACTGTTGATGGCCAGTAGCATAGGTGCCTGTGGTCCAGCATTGACAGCATGGCTAGGTGCTTGGCCCTCTTCTCCACCTCTGCGTCAGCTTTGGCTGCCTTCAGGTAGAACCTATAAACACATGTAACGCCTACTTTGAATAAACATCTAAAAAGATAAAGCTCAAGCTCCCCACACCCCTCAAATAAAACCATGTAAGAAAAGAAAAATTACATGCCCAAGAGCAAGTTTATTCAGACCCGAAGTTATGAAGCTTATTCAGAGTTGGCTTAGGCCCAAAATAGATACGGCTCAGACAGAATGAATTGACTCAAGCCCGAGCCTACATTACAAGTTACCTACCATGTCTTGACTCGAGACTCATTGATGGTTATCATCGGAGGTAAATTAATTCTACGATAATGGAGTAATTGGAGCGTACCATAAGAAGTTGTACGTAGTGGGCAAGAAACATTGGAAGTTTAGGACCTCTTGCACCAGCCATTCCATAGCCACCACTTCGCAGCTGCTGTACACAACGCTCCCCACATGGAAAACCTTTTGTCGAACGCTGAAACACCCATATGATTGCATAATTAGTGAAAATGACAATTAATCTGGACAGTGGAAGACTTCCCACTCAGATAATGAAGTACTATCTTACCATCAAATCAACCATCTTATTCTATTTAATCTTCTACATAATCCCCATATAACCATTACAGTTCCATTCTATGATTAAATTACGGTTATTTCATTGATGATTATATAGTTTGTGTAAAAGAGAAAGCACAGGCAACGGCTAAACGTAACCTTCTAGGAAAGCCTAGGGGACTTAGCATTAGCTAGTGTCTAAGCCCTTCATAAAACCTACATTTTAGATCAGACGACGAGACCAAAATCCAAATTCAAGATCCAAGTAGGCAAAGCATAATTTGGAGAGGAGATAGTAATACCAGTTTAAGGGTTGATTTTCTTCGATCCTGGTGGCCAGGGTGAGACAAGAAATTCCAAGCACTTGAAGGTTCCTTTTTTGTTTGAAGAATCCTTCACTCAGGAACCTGTCGAGGAGGCTAACCCCTAAAAACATCGTTTCGGACTGAAGCTCCTTTGCATTCGATTGCTGCTCATTAAGAAAACATCCACAATCCAATGAGAAATGGACAACTAAGGTAGAATGGTCATAAATCTTGTACCTACAAAGTAAAGGAATACTGTTGTCTACATAGCATCTAGATTGTCTGGTCTTCCTCCAGGAAATGCAATCTATAAGTTTTGTTAATAGTGGCGTCATCATTGAATTCTTCTAAATTCCTAATGCGAATAAAGGTAGAGGGCTCACCATCAATAATTCATAAATCAAATGAAATAGTACCAAAAAATTACAAATTAAAATGAACGCCTACTCGAACATAAAGTAATTACTATTTTTTTTCCGAATTGACAAAAAACCGTCGCCTCAGGAAAGGGAAGTGATTTAAATATTATTCTTACCCTCTTTGAATGGATGTTATCATTCAGTCAAGTTGACTGTAGAGCTAACAGCTAAACTAATTGAGATGGATCGATCACTGTATCATTTTGTATATTGCCCCTAGCAATCGTTTTGTTTCTAAACTAGATGGACAACAGAAGATCTCAATCACCCTTGCGGTCTCGTCCAACAACTCCAACAAACTCTTGATTCTATTGGACGCGCACATGCTTTTGTCAGTTAAAAGGGTCATGTGATTTGCGATTGAGAGCGCAAGCTCTAAGTTGTTTCCAGGAAACGAAATAACTACTTCTCCTTACGTGACTACAAGTTGACAACTGAAATGCCGAGAACACCCTTTATTCACTTTTTTTTTTTTTGGGTGAAAACCCTTTATTCACTTTAGGTTCTACTTTTTAGAGGACTACAGGCATGCGAGTGTACGACTATACGAGGAGCAGTGAAAGGTGAAGGACTCAAGGACATTCGTTGGATTGACCACTGAGGAGTGAGGACTGAGGAGACGAAGCGTACTTTGCTCATGAGCAGTTCTTTAGAAAAAAAAAAAAAAAGGATACTTTGCACTAAAACAGACATCTAGAAGTAGGAAAGCATTCATCCAATCAGCGATCGTGTATATGCCAACTACGCAATTAATAAGGAAAAAGAGGCCAGCAACACCTCACCTCAACTATCCAGTTAACCATCACCAACCGTTGCTGGAGGACGAGTTCGCCGTACTCCGTCACTGAGTAGTAATCCACGGTGTAGTCGTGTAAGAAATTTTGCCTTCTCTCTCTGTTCCTGAAGTTTCTGTAGCTCTCTTCGTATTCCTCATCTTCGAACTTCATCAACTGAACCAAAAATTGAATTGCATAGAATATCAAGAGAAGATCAAAGTATCAAACAGTAAAAACAGAACAAGAATGTAACTAAATGAGTTCTTATGTTAGGACATTCAGAGCCTACAGAACATACTGTAAATTCGTTGGGATTCTCGTCTTCAACTGTAGAAGAGGCTTGCCCATTAGGACGAGAGCTCGACTTTGAGAATTGTTGGGAGAATTGAAGAAACAACGAGAAACAGGGTGACGTAATTGAATTTCCGAATGACCGGTCGGAAAAATCGCTTGGAGACTCAGCGCGAAGCCACGGAGAGTTGTCTGAGAACTCTCCATCGGAAATTGTAGGGAAGAGCTCTGATTCGAGAGTGGAGATTGTCATTTCCTGGCTTGTTGAACTATATGAATCGGCTTCATACGAGAGCTTTTCTAAACAAGCTAGCTCGACATCACAGTCGGATTCCTTTTGTTTTTTCTCTGCAGTAGACTCTGAATTGGAGACAGCTAAATTCGTCTCAACTTGATTTCGTGAAACTTCGGAAAATTCATATACCTGACCTTCATTTTCCTCCTTCGTTGTCTTTATGCATGAATCATCAGCAGTCGGATATAGATTTTGGTTTCTTGATTCAATAAGCCATTCAATGCAAGAAATCTCCGAAATAGACTCATTCTGTCCGACTGCAAGAGAATTTCCGGTTCCGTTATCTCTCTCTGTACGCGATTTCTCTGAGAATTCGACAATTTTGCAGAAACTTCGTAGTTTTTCTTGAGGAGTGGAGGTTTGAACACAAGAGCTTTCAGAAAGCGAGATCGCTCCGGAAGCTGCATTTCCTTTTCCTTCCACAGCCTTCGAAACTCCATTACCCGATCCGCTTTTTAACTTCAGATTTCTCGCTGGAAACTCATCAGTTTCGCTGAGAAATCGAGTCTCTACTCCACAAAACGATTCTAAGCAAGATGATTCTGATAATTCTACTCTGACTTCTTCAACTCTTTTGTTCTCTGCTGCATTTTCATTTTCTCTCTGTCGGTAATAAGACCTCGTTATTCTCCGGCATTCTTCGTCAGGAATCTTCTCCAATTGACGGAAACTTTGATCATCTACTTCAAATACAACTTCAGATCTTCCTGTATCCTCAAACTTTCTCTTTCGGCTAGAAGATCTTGGTTTCTTCTTCAATTTCTCATTACCGACTGAGATCCAGCTTGCAGTACACGAAAGTTCGTCGGGAAAGCATGAAGAGGAACTGGAAGCTTCTGCAAAAACAGAGAAGCCTGGCTTATTATCAGAAAACAACAAATTCACAGATCCACCGACGACTGGAGAGATCTGGAGCCGCTTCCGACGAGGAATTTTCGAACGAAGCTTCTTCTTGTACTCGACTGCTCCAATTTTTCTCTTCTTTCTTTGTTGAAGAATCGAAGTCTCGGTTCTCTTCATCTCAGCTGCTTTTCATCTAGAGATTCAACATGAAACTTTCCGGTCCTTTCTTTGTCTGCAACGATTGAGAGTTGCAAGATTAGGATTCGCGATCGTTAAAGACGACAAGCGATTTAGCGAAAGAGCGAAGGCGAGCACTTCTTCCACTGTTCCACACTAATAGAGCTTCTCAAGTTTCAAGTTGCAACCGTTTGGGCATTTACTCGCTATTTATAGGTGTTAGTGGTCCCTCGGAATCACTTTATCGGCCACGTCCGTACGTTAACAAGCACACGCCCTTCGCTGCTTCGCGGCATTTTAGCTTGTTACTCCCTCCAGTCAAACTCCTCCAACTTACTGCTCTGAGTTCAGCCGCGCGACACGAAAGAGGATGGAAATGTTGTCCTTCAAATCCATGAATGTGGCATACAAGAAGTTGACAACGCAGATATAGTGATAAAATGTCGTTGGAGGATGGAAATTTTACCCTCATAAGAGTCATGAATATTTTGTGTTGTAAACCTTTTTTTTATTTTTTATTTTATTTAATAATAAAATATTTTGTGTTGTAATACCAAAGCTAACAACAATCTATTGGTGAGTTCTGTTTGGGTGTACTAAAACCTTACAAAGGCTTTAGGTGTTGTCCTTTTGAAGACTTTTTTTTTTGAGGTAGGCGAGGGAAGTAGGTAACAGCTAATCGAACCTCTTGGTGAGCATGGGATTTTTGCACACTACAAATCACCATCTACTGTTGTTTTTTGAAGACCTTTTCATACCATCCGATTAGTTTAATCTGATGAAAATCACTTGACCATTGGCGTTTTATCTTGATTAAATGGGTCAGTTAGGCTTGTACCACATTCTTTGTTTAGTATACAAAAAAAGGTGCTCCATGCATGTCCATAGCGGGGGTTTGCAATGCTCGGTGGGGTACTTGTGTTGATCACTTGATCAACTCCTTTCAAGTGCATCGGTGCTTAATTTGCACCAATTTCTTTGTTTTCCAATAAGTGTGGTCTTCACCCCTTTTGACTCCTTCATGGGTATGTACTTGGCGTCTTGGTTCCTGTGTGGGGGTCTAGTATGTAATGGCCAATATGGCTTAAACTTAAAAAAAAAAAAAAAAAAATAATAATAAAATAATAAAATAAAACAAAAAAATCATAGCCATATGTCGAAGCCTTCATACGACAAGCAATGTTTCTCAGGAATAATGAGCGATAATGGGTTTATTGACTCGAACGCACTACCAGCCAACTCAATCGGTGATGGGGCAAGGGCTTCCTTATAGCTTCCAATAGGGTATCAACCTCGTTGGCGGCCGGTACCACATCTTGGGCCAATCAAGATTCAGGAAGCCTGAAATAGAATCCTAAGCCTGAAAACCACTGAGCATGTAGTCTTTCGGCACACTAGCCCAAACCTTTGGGGAAAAGCTTGTGTGGCCTTGTACCTGTTGGGACCAATGAGCAATCAAGGGATGCACATGGGCATCAAAGAGGGGGGGGGGTGGCTGAGTTTCACAGGGATGTAAGTATCATTTTGATGCCCTTTTGTGGATGTAAGTATCATTTTGTTGCCCTTTTGTGTTTGAGTGTAGGGGACTTGCGACCATGGATCGTTCATTTCCCACTTTTTTTGAGTTTCACAAGGCTGAGAGTCTCCCTCTCTTAATTGGAAGTAATAGAGTTTTATTTATTTATTTTTATTTTTATTTTATTATTATTATTATTATTATTTTATGAATGGGAAAAAAAATATATAAACAAAAAGAGAAATAAATATAACAAACAAAGCCAAATTGACTAAACTAGGGGAAGAGTCCTACCAAGCCCTAACGAGAAGGGCCACAACCCTAAGAAAGGGGAAAAAAGGGGAA
>NC_056561.1:6814969-6817704 GCF_013358625.1 Macadamia integrifolia
GGGGGAGTTGAGAAGAAACAAGCAATAAAAGGGGAAGGATACAATTCATCGATCAGTGATTACTATTTAACGGCGACAACAGGTCCCCAACTCCCCATACATTACTATCTGGTGTATCTTATCCGTTAAGTAATCATAATATTACGCCTTGTAAAATTGCAATAGTCTATTCTTCCTGGCTTCACATTATGATGAGCTTTAGTTTTGAAAGAATCGGTGACAACCTTGATATTATTCATGAAGGCTGTTTTATGCTCTTGCTTACGCTCAAAATGACCACTTCATATCTCAGGCAATGCCCTATTCGGAGGACTGAAATTTTGTCCTCCCCATGCTACAAAAGAAGCACGGTAAGTTAAACTATTGAATATAGACTTTGTCCAATATCCTATATCCTGACCAATAGTGACATAACCACTGATTCCTTGTTCCAATACCCTGTCAAGAAAAAAAACCTCAGATATAGCTCCTAGTTTTAGTAGGGTAGTGACGTCTTTTCACAACCCTCAAAATCAAGAGTTGTGTATGGACAAGGGGATTAAAGACGGGCAACACTTTTTCTCACTTAATTTAAATGAGGGAAAAGAACACTCCTTGGTCATGTGGCCTTCGTGTAGGCACATATGGGAATCAATAAGGGGTGGGTTTTTTGAGTTTCACAGGGGTGTGGGCATCATTTTGCCGCCCTCTGTGTCTAGGTGCAAGGGCTGCACGCAAGCAAGAAGTGTTTTTCCCCATATAAATATTTGGTTGTTTAAATTTATTTTGATATGAAATAGAAGAAGCTCCAACTTACAGGGAATTAGGAAAAAAGAGTGGTTAAAAAGAAAAAAAACATTATAGCGACAGTATTTTATCTGGCCAAAAAAAAAAAAAAAAAAAACTTTTTAGTGGTGGTAAAACTTTTTTGCCACAAATGTATTAATTATTTATTAGGAACACTTCTATTTTGCTAGACACTGGCGACACTTACTAAATCCGATTACAATATACAGTGGCGATTAAAAAAAAAAAAAAAACCTCAAAATAGTCTATCTATTTGACATTTTTAGAAGCACAATAAATATAGTCACAGTTTCTACCTTAATTGTAGAAGTACAGATGGAGAATTGAACCTGATACTGTGCGTCTATCCACACAAATTCCATGCCTATCTACACTTAAACCCAGTTCATGGTTTTTTCTTGAGGTTTACCTAGTCTGCCCGTAAATCTTGTTGCTTTCCCTGATGGAGGGTGGTTTATTATTGATTGTTTACTTTCTCTGGCAGTTCTTGCAAGGGGAAGTTCCATTTTTTTTTGGTAATGAGGGGTCCTTTTGTTTCGTGGGCTTTGTCGAATATATAGATAATTCACCGAAAAAAGAAAGCAAAAATAGGAGGAAAGGCCTTAAAAAATTATTTGTTCTTATTACTATGCTCTCCGGTACATTAGTCTGATTAGTAGAATGGAAACGGATAATGGGCCGAAATGGGCTTCAGTGCCATCTCCGCTGAAAATTTTGTGGTAACAAATGACAGGTGGATGAGACCATCTACCGCTGGGTCCAATATGGACTATTTGGTGACCCCAGAAAGGATAAGAAACCACACAATATCTCAATCTGACTTTGTCAATGGTATTGAATCAGAATTCAGAAGCATTATGTAATGATAAATTGGCCATGGGTCTGGTGCAATAGAAGGTAATAAGTAATGATATTGAAGTCCTCATGGAAGGTAATGGGTTGATAGATTTTGAAGGCCCACAAAGCCCATAACCACACTCTCTCTCTCTCTCTCTCTCTCTCTCTAGCTATCTAGGACATTCAAAACTATTAAGAATATAATTATTTAGTCCAAACACATTAAGGATTGCTATTCAACAACTAACGTATGGGTCCCCCATGCATTACTACTGGTGGCCTCCCATAATCAGGGTAGGATTCATAATATCCTACTGTGCAACAATGAGGATCATCTATTCTACCTGGGCTTACATTCTCAGGATCGATGAAGTACTGAGAACTGTTGACAACTTGGACATCCTTTAGGTAGGCTGTTTTATGGCTTTCCTTAGCTTCAAAATGACCACTTCCCATTTGAGGTAATGCCCTATTGGGATGGCAGAAGACTTCTCCCCATGATACAAAAGAAGCAGTGTCACCTAAACTTGTGAATATAGACTTTGGCCAATATCCTATTGGCACAAATTTATTAGTTTCAAGAAAACTCAACCACCAGTGCCAAGTTTTACCACCCAATTAATTGGGTGTTAAAAAAAAAAAAAACCACATTAATTGGGTTATGTTTTTTCAAGAGGCTGATAATATTTGAAGGACAAAGTTTTTCTTCACCGGCCAGAAACGTGTAAATCTTATTGAGAACAAAGTTTTTTGTCGAAGATCAGTCATTGTGTCGAAGACGCAAGGAGAGTGCAATGACCACCCATCCCCCTCCTGAGGTCTGGGCGTAGGCATAGGGGACTATTGGACAAAAAAACACTTGCCCTTCATTTTGTACAGTCACTCAGATAGAGAAAATCTGTTCACTCATGGGTCCTAGTAGTCGTATGAGAATCTTGAAACAATTGTGAGAATAATTCAGACATGGGCAAGTCATTTTGACATCCCAGTGGGGGATTCTCTTCACTTACAACGAAAGAATACTTTAGCCTTTTTTTGGGTACCAGTCTACATGCACAAAAAGTGACGAACTAAGAAATTAAGTGTTTCTACCATCCAAAAAAAAAAAAAAA
>NC_056561.1:6817759-6829138 GCF_013358625.1 Macadamia integrifolia
AAAAAAAAAAAACCAAAATTGTAGCTGTCTTTTTTACCCCCAAAAAAAATATCGTAACTCTATGACCACTAGGTCACAATGGAGCAACTTTACCATTAAAAAATATCCACGCATAATAAAATAAGAAATGGATTTTAACTTAAATGCCATGATTACTATGTAAACTGTACTACATCCAAAAATGTTCTCAAGAACTGCCCAATAATCTCACGAAATGACTAATAGCCTGGAGTATCCACCATAAAATTTCCATAGTTTTTCCCCAAAATAGAAGAGAGGCGAGAAGAAACTACAATAACCAAACATTCTTGATGACTGGATAAAAAAGAAACTACAACCTCCTTCCTCTTCTCCCACCCTTTCTTTGGGTGCTGTCCGTCGGAATTGGAGTCACATCCTCTGAGACACAGACCATGAGTCAGATCATATTTCATAATCCAAAAACACATTATAATTGAAAATAAAGGTCCTAATATAAAGCACTAGAAATCAATTAACTAGTCAACAAATTATTTCACAGAATCATTTTTTTAGTGAAGTATCCAACCATCTTATTGCAATTCATAGAGCAAGACAGAAGCGATGAGGAACATAGCACATAAAGCATGCATACAATGTTCACAGCTATCATACAAAAAAATTAAACTAATGAGTAATGATATTATTCTCCAGGGCATTATAAAATAAACCAAGTAAAATCATTCAGTAGCATACTTGTCATGGTGACAAGGTGAGATGAGGCGAGGCAAGGCTGACCAACCATTTTGGTGCCTTGGCGAATAAGCATTGCCATCTTGCAAAAGACACCTATTTGGAACGTAACATATAACAAACAGACAATGTTCATAGCTACATATACTGATATACTATAATAAACTAACGAGTAATGCCATTATTCAATTTTGAAATTAACTAGGTAAAATCAGTCACTAGCATAGTAAAATCTTTTTGGTCAACTAATTGATGCCTTGGCGAATAGGCATCACAATCATGCACAAGGCACCTATTTGGACTATACATTATATATAGTTATCATTTACTTCATCCTAAAATGATTTCACTTGGTTGGTTTTTTGCTAGAATTCGCAGTTTTGCCATTACAAATCATAACAAACAATAGCAAGCATTTACAATTACAAACTTATTTATCATAAAAATATTCTTTGATATCACTAATTTCATAGAAAATTAGGACATAATTGAAATATTTCTCAAGAACCTCTTATTGCTTTAGCTATTTAAAAAACCATATACTTGAATCAATGAACCATAGAATTGACTACAAAAAAATAAAGTTCTTACCAATTCAACAAATTCTCATTCTACACCGAGCTAGAGTCTTAAAAGCAGATTGGGCACCTGGACCAAGTGTCTTTATTTTGTTTCTCCCTGTTCCACGGAGTTTAATATTCAGTGCAATCATTCCAAGCTCTTATAAAGTTCATAGTTTTAAAAAATAATAATCAACGAAGCCATTGATACACATTATTAATATACTTCCACCAGTTTAACTGAGCATGCGACTGTATCAGTAGCCAGATTAATAATTATTTTATGAATTATGTTTCTTTATAAAGATCTAAATCAAACAATATACACAATTGTTGTTCAATGTTTAATTAATTCCATACCAATGGAACCACAATCTAAATCGTAATATTATTTTTCAAGTTAGATACAATTTTATTCATAACATAATAACACACCGAAATAGCATTCTTTATCCACATCCTACCATAACTTGTATTTGGATAAAATCTAATTTGTAAATTCAAATCAAATCTAAATTTAAAAAAAAAATGTCACATGGCCTTGGATTATTTAAAATTTTTTTTTTTTTTGTAACGCCCTAGCCCCATTAACATGGCACTATGCTTTTTAAAGCCTTAAGGCCCATAGGTCAAATAGGACAATATTGTGCAAAATTAATGGGTCAATGTGTTACAATTGGTATCAGAGCAGATTGTGACTGTTGTATTACATCCCAATGAATTCCAACCAAACATTCTTAATGGCTAGATAAAGAGAATTACAGTATCCATTATCTTCTCCCATCCTTTCTTTGGGTGTCATCGGTTGAAATTTGGGTGAGATCCTCTGAAACACAGAACAACAGTGAGAAAACCACATTTCATGGCCCAGATACACATTATAATTGAACAAATATGTCCAATCAATCATTAATACTCAATTATTCAGTCAACAAATTATCCCACATAATCAAATTTTTTACGAAGTATCCAACCATTTAATTGTAATTCACACAGCAAGAGAAAAATAATAATGAACAAAGCATATAACATTCGACCAATTTTCATTCCACATCGAGCTAGAGTCCTAAGAGAAGATTTGACACCTGGACCAAATGTCTTTGTCTTGTTTCCACTAATCCCATGGAGTTTAATATTTAGTGCAGTCATTCCAAATTCATACAAATTTCATAGCTTTAAAAAATAATAATCAACGAAGCTACTGATAATAATGTGTTTCCACCAATTTAATTGGGCATGCGACTGTATCAATAGTCGGATTAATAATTATTTTCTGAATTAGGTTCCCTTATAAATATCTAAATCAAACAATATACACAATTGTTGTTCAGTGTTTAATTAATTCCGTACCAATGGAACCACAATCCAAATCGTAATATTATTTTTCAAGTTGGATACTATTTTATGCATAATATAATAACACACTGAAAAAAAATTCTTTATCTATATCCTGCCATAACTTGTATTTGGATAAAATATAATTTACAAATTCAAATCAAATCCAAATTTAAAAAAAAAAGTCAAATGACCTTTGGATTATTTAAAAAACTTTGTTTATTTTTGTAACGTCCCACCCCATTAACATGGCACTACATGTTTTAAAGCCTTGAGGCCCATGGGCCATATAGGATAATATTGTGCAAAACTAATGGGTCAATGTGCTACAATTGGTATCAAAGCATATTGTGACTGTTGTATTACATCCCAGTGGATTCCAATCAAACATCCTTAATGGCTAGATAAAGAGAATTACAGTATCCTTTTATTCTCTCACATTTTCTTCGGGTGCCATCAGTTAAAATTTGGGTGACATCATCTGAAGTGAGAAAATCACATTTCATGACCCAGATACACATTATAATTGATCAAATATGTCCAATCAATCATTAATACTCAATTGATCAGTTAACAAATTATCCCACATAATCAAATTTTTTGTGAAGTATCCAGCCATTTAATTGTAATTCACACAACAAGAGAAAAATAATAATGAACAAAGCATATACCATTCGACCAATTCTCATTCCTCAGCGAGCTAGAGTCCTAAGAGCAGATTGGGCACTTGAACCAAATGTCTTTGTTTTATTTCTACCAGTTCCAGAAGTTTAATATTTAGTGCAGTCATTCCAAGTTCATACAAATTTCATAGTTTTAAAAAATAATAATCAACGAAGCTACTGAATAATGTGTTTCCACTAATTTGACTGGGCATGCGACTGTATCAATAGTTGGATTAATAATTATTTTCTAAATTAGGTCCCCTTATAAAGATCTAAATCAAACAATATACACAATTGTTGTTCAGTGTTTAATTAATTCCATACCAATGGAACCACAATCCAAATCGTAATATTATCTTTCAAGTTGGATACTATTTTATGCATAATATAATAACACACTGAAAAAAAATTCTTTATCTATATCCTGCCATAACTTGTATTTGGATAAAATTCAACTTGTAAATTCAAATCAAATCTAAATTTTTCAAAAAAGAAAAAATGTCATAGGGTCTTTGGATTATTTCAAAAATTTTGTTTACTTTTGTAGCACCCCTTCTCTAGTAACATGGCACAACGCGTTTTAAAGCCTTGAGGTCCATGGGCTAAATAGGACAATATTGTGCAAGATTAATAAGCCAGGGTACTACAATTGGTATCAAAACAAATTGTGACTATTGTATTACATCCCAATGGATTTTAACCAAACATTCTTGATGGCTAGATAAAGAGTATTATGCTACCAAAAAAAACAAAAGATAAAGAGAACTACAGTCTCCTTCCTCTTCTCCCACCCTTTTTCCGGGTGTCGTCAGTTAGAATTTGGGTGACATTCTCTGAAACACAAAACAACAGTCAGAAAATCACATTTCATAACTCAAATACACATTTAACTGAATAAATAGGTCCTATTAATCATTAGTACTCAATTGACCAGTCAAAAAATTATCTCACATAGTCAAAATTTTTAGCGAAATATCCAGCTATTTAGTTATAATTTATACAGTAAGATGAAAATAATGATGAACATAGCATCTAGCATTCGACCAGTTTCCATTTCACATCGAGCTAGAGTCCTAAGAGTAGATTGGGCACCTGGATTAAGTATCTTTGTCTTATTACCACTAGTCCTACGGATTTTAATATTCAGTGCAATCATTCCAAGTTCGTACAAAGTTCATAATATTAAAAAATAATAATCAACAAAGCTACTGTTATACATTTATAATATGCTTCTACCAGTTTGATTGGACATGCAACTATATCAATGGATGTATTAATAATTATTTTATGAATTATGTCCCCTTATAAAGATGTAAATCAAATAGTATACAAAATTGTTGTTCAGTGTTTAATTAATTTCATACCAATAGAATCACAATTCAAATTATAATATTATCTTTCAAGTTAGATACCATTTTATTCATAACACAATATTACGACTAAATAAAGAATTCTTTATTCACATCCTACTATAACCTATATTTGGATAAAATTCAATTTACAAATTCAAATCAAATCCAAATTAAAAAAAAAAAATATCACATAGCTTTAGGATTATTTTAAAAATTTTGTTTACTTTTGTAATGCCCCGGCCCCATTAACATAGCACTATACGTTTTAAAGCATTGAGGCCTATGAACCAAATAGGACAATATTGTGCAAGACTAATGGACCGAAGTGCTACAATTGGTATCAGAGCAGATAGTGACTGTTATATTATATTCAAATGGATTCCAACCAAACATTTTTGATGGCTATATAAAGAGATTTACAGTCTCCTTCCTCTTCTCTCACTCTTTCTTTGGGTGCCAACGGTTGGAATTTGGGTGACATCCTCTAAAACACAGAACAGTGAAAAAATCACATTTCATGATTGAAATACACATTATAATTGAATAAATATATCCTATCAATCATTAGTAATCAATTACCCAGTCAAAAAGTTATCCCACATAATCAAATTTTTAGTGAAGTGTCCAGCCATTTAATTGTAATTCACACAATAAGAGGAAAATAATGATGAACATAGCATATAACATTGAATCAATTCTCATTCCACACCGAGCTAGAGTCTTTAGAGTAAATTGGGCACCTGGACCAAGTGTCTTTGTCTAGTTTTCGCAAGTCCAATGGAGTTTAATAATTAGTGCAGTCATTCTAAGTTCCCACAAAGTTCATAGTTTTAAAAAATAATAATTAACGAAGCTACGAATACACATTATTAATATGCTTTTGCCAGTTTAACTGGGCATGCGACTGTATTAATAGCCGGATTAATAATTATTTTCTGAATTAGATCCCTTTATAAAGCTCTAAATCAAACAATATATACAATTGTTTAATTAATTCCATACTAATGGAACCATAATATAAATCGTAATATTATCTTTCAAGTTAGAGACCATTTTATTCATAATATAATAACACACTGAAAAAACATTCTTTATCCCCATCCTACCATAATTTGTATTTGGATAAAATTCAATTTATAAATTCAAATTAAAAAAAAAGTCACATGGTTTTTAAATTATTTTAAAAATTTTATTTATTTTTATAACGCCCTGGCCCCCGTTAATATAGCACTAAATGTTTTAAAGCCTTGAAGCTCATGAGCAAAATAAGACAATATTGTGCAAGATAAATGGGGTGGGATGCTACAATTGGTATCAGAGCAGATTATGACTATTGTATTACATTCCAATGGATTCTAACCAAATATTCTTAATTGTTGGATAAAGAGAACTACAGTCTCCTTTCTCTTCTCCCACCATTTTTTCGGGTGCTGTCAGTAGGAATTTAGGTGACATCTTCTGAAACACAGAACAACAGTTAAAAAAATCATATTTCATGACTCAAATACACATTATAACTGAACAAATAAGTCCTATCAATTATTAGTATTCAATTAACCAGTCAACAAATTATTCCATATAATCAAATTTTTAGCGAAGTATTCGACCATTTAGTTGTAATTTACATAGCAAGAGGAAAATATGATGAGCATAGCATATATCATTATCAATTCTCATTTCACACCGAACTAAAGTCCTAAGAGCAGATTGGGATTTGAACCAAGTGTCTTTGTCTTGTTTCCACTAGTCCCACGGAGTTTAATATTCAGTGCATTCATTCTAAGTTTCTACAAAGTTCATAGTTTAAAAAAATAATAATCAACGAAGCTACTGATATAAATTATTGATATGCTTCCACCAATTTAATTGGGTATATGACTGTATCAATAGCCAAATTAATAATTATTTTATGAATTAAGTCCCCTTATAAAGATTTAAATCAAACAATATATACAATTGTTGTTCAATGTTTAATTAATTCAATACCAATGGAACCACAATCCAAATCGTAATATTATATTTTAAGTTGGATATCATTTTATTCATAACACAATAACACATTGAAATAACATTCTTTATCCACAACCTATCATACCCTGTATTTGGATAAACTCTAATTTGCAAATTCAAATAAAATCGAAATTTAAAAAAAAATGTTATATGAGCTTTAAATTATTTCAAAAATTTTGTTTACTTTTGTAATCCCCAGTCCCATTAAATTCTTGAGGCCCATGGGCCAAATAGGATAATATTGTGTAAGACTAATAGGTCGGGGTGCTACAATTGGTATCAGAGAAAATTGTGACTGTTGTATTAAGCTATCTTTTTCTACTTTGTATCCATCCATTTTTTTAGGGTTCCTAAGGTTTTCAGTAACTCATGTTTTCTTTACACTTGCAGAATGTGACTAATCTGTCTGGAAGCAGGACACTTGTTCATGTCACTGGTATGGGATATCTCATAAAAAGAAGTTATTTTCTTTTTCTTTTGCTTGCATGGCTCATTTTCCCATTCTCACAGAAAAAATGAAGGTCAAGTTACACAGGGATGCATCTCCATCATATGCTGCCATGCTTGCGGCAGAAGATGTTGCACAAGGTGTGTACATTGCGGAAGCATATCTTCATTATTATTATCTTTTAAAACTGTGAACTTTTTTTTAGGAACTTGGAATTACTGGACTCCATATTAAACTCCGCGGTACTGGTGGAAACCAGACAAGGACACCTGGTCCAGGTGCCCAACCTACTCTGAGGAGTTTAACCCGATGCGGAATCAGAATTGGTCGAATTGGTAAGGCCCATTTTGATATCCATTTGTCCTAATTTTCTATATCAATTTATAGAACTCTTCAGTTTCTGCTTATTTACCTGATAGAGCCCATTTTGATGAACATTGTGATGCAATACTAAGGAATTGTGCCCTAAGATTTTGTTTAAAAAACGTACTACTAGAGGAAGCATAACATGCCCAAAAGAAAGCTTTCTCATTATAAAAATTGGTTGATATTCGGAAGGTAGGAAAAATCCAGATTAAAATCTATGTAACAAAGACATTTCTTGGGTGCCTTAATTCATAAAGAACAATCCTCTGTATTTAAGTGGCTCTTTCACCTTTCTAGCTTGCTCAGCAACGCGTCCATTGGAGGTAGTTAGCAATCTGTTGCCAGTCAGGCATGCCCTGTAAACGGAAGGAACTGATTATCAACAACAGCACAACTCAAGTACTTGGTTTGGTGAAAGAAAAAGTACAACTAGGCCTCTTAACACCACTCTTTTTCCTCAATTCTACCATACTTGCACATATACCTCTCCCTCTCTCTCACCCATCCACCCACACACACACGCACACAGAGTCATCCCTTGAGTCTTTCCATCAGTTTCATCCAGGTTTTCATTATAATCGTCTTCACCATTGATTGAACTTGGGCTGCACTTTCACAGAGCATGCCTAAATTTCTGGATTACCGGTTCAGTCTTCCGCTATGCTCCCGGTTACAATATGCTGATTGTAATACTATTCACCAAACTTCCAATTAGTGAAGGCATGATTGTGATGCCTATTTATTTAGTTATATATATATATATATATATAATGTGTATTTGGGTTGATTTTTTGACTGTTGTTTTGTGTTTCAGAGGACGTCACCCTAATTCCGACTGATGGCAGTTGAAGAAAGGGAAACAAACGAGGAAGGAGTCCGTAGTACATTGAAACCTTAGGTGTTAACACGGGCTTTTTTTTTTGGGTGGTTGAAACACTTAATTTCTTGGTTCACCACCTTTTCTGCCCATTCCTTATAGTTGATCATCTTCACTCTCTTCTTATATCACATGTATTGTTGCTAGTTTCTATTGTTGCCAGAACTTCTCATTTCTACTTTCTTTGCTCAAAGGAATGTCTTGGCACATAGATTGCTTCTTCTGCTTGAAAATTTTCAGAGATATTTTTTGCTACATTGGGTTATTTTCTCCCTGTTAGAGATGCCAAAATGACTTGAACTTGTATACGAATGGCCGAATTATTCCCACAATTGTTTCAAAATTCTCATACAAATACTAGAACCCATGAGTGAACAGATTTTCTCTATTTGGGTGACAGTACAAAATGAAGGGAAGTGTTTTTTGTCCAACAGTCCCCTGTGCCTACGCGCAGACCCCAGGAGGGGGATGGTCGTTGCACTCACCTTGTGCTTATGATTGCTTTTGGACTGAAAACTTTGTTCTCAAAAAGATTTCCATTATTCTAGATTGTCTAAGGTTCATGAGACAAATGGCATGTCTAAGGTTCCCACATCCAAAATGTTGGCTAAGACGAAGAATCAAAGAGTGCGAGCCATAGGGTTTTAGGAATTGGATCGGATCGTATCCATATTGATATCCATTGACATGGATATCGATACCTGGCCGTAGGGGTGTCAATTCTTAAACCGAACCGGTAAAACCGGCTGGATCGAACCGATAACAACACGGACTGAACCGAACCAAAGCCTTATTGGGTCGGTTCGGTTTGGAGTATTGCAACCCCAAAACCAAACCGAACCGCACCGAAAACCAGATGAACCCGAAACCAAACCGAAACCGGCTCAAAACCCGGACTGAAACCGAAACCAAACCGGTAAGAAACCGAAACACTCCAAAATTCATTAAAAAAAATCAAAATTTGCATAGTTTTGTAAACATTTGTATGGAAAGTCGAATCCAAACTGAACCAAAAACCAAAACCAACCCGGTTACAAATCGATTTAAGAAACCGAAGACAAATCGAAACCAAACTGCACCGAAACCGAAACCAAACTGAAACCGAAATTTCCTTATTGGTTCGGTTTCGGTTTCAACTTTCCCACACCGAAACCGACTCAACCCAGACCGAAACCGAGCCGGACCGACCGATTGACACCCCTACCTGCCCGATAGTGGTACAGTATAGAGTATGGATGAAGGGTAACCATTCTTGGGGGAGGCTGGCGGGTCCATCTTTTGTGGGCAAACCTTTAATACAACCGATACAAAAGCTGGTTGATACCAACTCAAATACAATATGTCAATATAAAATGATGGAAAAGAAAGGTCAGCTCAGGTTCTTTTACGAATATAACATAGATCAATTTATACATGATTACTCATGTTAAATTACTATCTATCATAGATTCATAGCCTTAGTGATTTGAGGGACGGCACCATCCAACTTTTCAGCAACAATTTGGATTCATATAATCCTCCTTGAACACAGAAACACTGCTGCTTCTTCATTGGAGAGTAGAGAATAAAGGATGACTTTGATGTAGGATTTCCTTCCCCGATCCTATGTACCTTTGCCAGGAATGTATCATCGCCGTGTTTACCAATAACAAAGAAAAACTTTCCCCAACGGACTAATTCTGACATATCGTAAGTAGTTAAAGTAAATGAGAACCCCATGGTCTTGCTACCCTTAAGTAACCATATATCCATAAACCATGGATTTGTGTAGGCATAATAATCAATTAAGCCAAGAGATCCATCCATTGGAACCAAATATCTACTTCGAACAGACTCTCTTCCACGAGGAAGAGGACAGCAATCGATACTCCAAAACTTCTCACTGTCAATGTCCAACGCAACAACGTATTGATTATAGTAATTATTAATGATTACGACCCAATAGAGGGTTCCATCCAAAAGCACCGGATCTGTTAATAGTTGATCATATGATAATGTTGGGAAGTCTAACTTTCTCCATGAACTTTCACCCACTGTAATTATCTCACTATATCTTGTAATCTCGTTGCAATCGTTACGGAATAAATCATAAACTACGATCACTTTATATTTCTTGCTTAAGCTGCCGATACCAAAACCAAAACTATTCCGGATTCTTGTGCTTGAGTTTTTTGGGGGTATAAAAAGATGTGATTTGGGCAACTTCATAGTCTCTCTTGTAATGGGATTATAGAGGCAGATGTGAACTAAACCCTTCCGTGGCGCAATACAGAGAAAGCCGTTGCAAGAACCCACAATATCAATAACTTCCCCTTTCACCAGTTCAAAATCCCCAATTGGGATGTGTGTGGCTTTCCTCCAGTCACCACCTTCCCCTTCCTCAGCACACACCATGAGTTGGCTGCTCATCTTATAGTGAAATCGTGATGCCATCGATGTAAGAACAAGAGTGGGTGGTCGATGATGCATCATGGATTTAGTGAAGTGGAGGTCGATGAAATAAGAATCACATGGAAAGGTAGACCAGAGCTTGCATGCACTCATGCATCGGAGAACCGATTCAATTGGAAGTCTACTCAAAATCTCATAAATAATGTCCAGAGGGAGATTCATAATCATACCCGCTGCGTCAGAATCAGAATTTCTTGCTGTATTATTATGGTTCCCCCTCCTCCTCCTCCTCCTCCTCCCCCTCTTCCTCCTCCTCCTCCTCGCTTGCTTTGGGGTCATCTCCTCCACATTCGATCACCCTCGTCCTTCCGTTTCTTCTCGTCCTTGTAAACCTAATTTCTTATATCATCAATATTTACCCTCCTCCTACTACGAATCTACGACCAAACCTCAAAAAAGAAATATAAGTACACAGCCAGAGGCAAAGCCTTTAACACATATTTATAGAATCTCAGAAGGCACAATCCGACTCTGATTTGGACTCCATAAAAAATAGATAACAGCAGCTTATTCCAGAGTCCAGATCGCCCATCGCGTATCTGAAGGCTGGCAACACCCTGACACGCACCCTGGCCGTTGGATGCGCACCGGAGGCATTGAGAAA
>NC_056561.1:6829158-6831187 GCF_013358625.1 Macadamia integrifolia
TTTGGCTGTAAGCTTCCTCTGCGCTCTCTCTCTCTCTCTCCCCCTCCCTCTATACTATTAGGTTTTCGTGGCCGCTTGAATCGCCCGTTTGTTTAGAAGGGATTAGGGGGTGGGATAACCTGACATGTGGGTCATAGGGTAGAAAACAGGAATGGGAAATCAGATACTCGAATAATCGATTTGCGCAATTGGGCAAGCGGCAAGGGCTTCCCTTTTGATGATTGGAGATTTGGCCGAGGATCTTTAGATTAATAAGATCATGATAGATTCTCCACACGCTACAACTAGCAGAGCAGATAGGAAAAAAATCGTCTGCAATTCTGATCTCGTACAATTCCGTGCAATACCACCTTCAGGCGGTGACACGTGTATTGATACTAATACAATGGTCTAGATCTGATTTAAATGCCTCTTTACTGATTTAATGTTTTATTAGTTGTACCAGATCTTGACCATTGTATTGGTATCAATACACGTGTCACCACCTGAAGGTGGTATCGCACGGAATTGTACGAGATCGGAATTGCAGACGATTTCAACCCGAGCAGATAGCTGAAAGACTACAACGCACATACTCTTCTGGATAGTTTTTATGGACAATCACAATTCTAGCGGTCCAACACAAGCGGAATAGTATGGGACAGATTCATGGAATGACCCGGCTAGGAATCCAACAAGGGAAAGTGAAATTATCCTTTATCTGATTCTATTTGTTCGGATTATATGGGGACGATCATCGCTTATGGGAAAGGGAAGGAGGCGGTTGTTAAAGCTTCAGGCTTATACCCTTTATCTGATTATATGTTCAGATTATTTGGAGACGATTCAATCGTTTATGATCTTTAGGTTCTTCTGTTGGAGTTTAAGTTTCAAAACAAGAAGTCTCTTCCTTTTGTTCAAAACTCTTTAGTATTAGTAAAGCATGTGAGCTAAAGTTTAGTCCACATTGGAAACTTGTAAAAGTTTCCATAGGTATATATGTATAAAAGAATGTATCTTAAGGGTGCAAACTCTTTGGAGAGAGGTACTCTCCCTTATCATATCACCTTCATCATCATTGATAAGTTTCCTATTTTTGGAACAAAAAAGAAAAAATGAATAGTAGAAACTGGAATTGATGGAACGACAAATAGTTCTGAATATTGTGAATATTAGAAACTGGAACGACAAATAGTTGTTCCATCTTCAAGTTTCGTTCAATAAAAAAAAAGAACTATTTGGGATCGTTCCCGATAAACTTAGCTCTTCATATTTAACAATTCCTCTCACAGAAAAGAGAGAAGACCTGAGTTTTGAAATCGTTCCAAGAACTCCAAACACCCTTTTTTTTTGTTTAAAAACAATGTTTTGACACATAAATTGAAATTTTTCATTTTTTCACATGAAACATGGTTTTTATTAGCAAACACAACCTTAGTTTTTGACTTCATTTAAAACGCCCCTGACCCTACTGGCCTACCCTGATAAAACCTGGCTAGTGTATGAAGAATAAATTAAGAAACCAAAGATCCAATGACTATATGAGGCTGGGGACGTGTCCCACTAAAGAACCGATAGATTGGAATCTTCCTCTTTCGATGGAAGTTTAACTGTCTTTCTCATCTCTCACAAGTGGCCCATTATCCACAATGCTCGTGTCTGATGTCTCACTGGACACTTTCATATATTTTACTATCTAGCCAATGAATGATTAAAAAACACAAAAGGGGTCAACTATAATACTTTTTTGTTGATAGGGTGAAGGGTGAAGAATAGGTTTCTTCACATTGATTTTTTTATTTTTTTTGAACCGGTTTATATGAGTCAACCATCTGGGGTTGAAAATCAAAATCAACTAGAATGGATTGAATTATGTGTATAACATCAAGGGGAGAGTTTTCCAGAGTGTGGCCCCTATACTAGTGTTGGAGTTAATTGTACATAAAAGCATCAATAAGGATTGGGTTGCATTATTATACTTTTGTCTATATAATAATCCTAATACGATTAACCAATCATTTTCACTTCTTCTGAAAGTTATGTTGTCAAA
>NC_056561.1:6831207-6839842 GCF_013358625.1 Macadamia integrifolia
GCCAAGAGATCCATCCATTGGAACCAAATATCTACTTCGAACAGACTATCTTCCACGAGGAAGGGGACAGCAATCGATACTCCAAAACTTCTCACTGTCAATGTCTAACGCAACAACGTATTGATTATAGTAATTATTAATGATTACGAGCCAATAGAGGGTTCCATCCAAAAGCACCGGATCTGTTAATAGTTGATCATATGATAATGTTGGGAAGTCTAACTTTCTCCATGAACTTTCACCCACTGTAATTATCTTACTATATCTTGTAATCTCGTTGCAATCGTTACGGAATAAATCATAAACTACGATCACTTTATATTTCTTGCTTAAGCTGCCGATACCAAAACCAAAACTATTCCGGATTCTTGTGCTTGAGTTTTTTGGGGGTATAAAAAGATGTGATTTGGGCAACTTCATAGTCTCTCTTGTAATGGGATTATAGAGGCAGATGTGAACTAAACCCTTCCGTGGCGCAATACAGAGAAAGCCGTTGCAAGAACCCACAATGTCAATAACTTCCCCTTTCACCAGTTCAAAATCCCCAATTGGGATGTGTGTGGCTTTCCTCCAGTCACCACCTTCCCCTTCCTCAGCACTCACCATGAGTTGGCTGCTCATCTTATAGTCTATTGGTGGAAGTAGTGACGTTGTAAGAACAAGAGTGGGTGGTCGATGATGCATCATGGATTTAGTGAAGTGGAGGTCGATGAAATAAGAATCACATGGAAAGGTAGACCAGAGCTTGCATGCACTCATGCATCGGAGAACCGATTCAATTGGAAGTCTACTCAAAATCTCATAAATAATGTCCAGAGGGAGATTCATAATCATACCCGCTGCGTCAGAATCAGAATTTCTTGCTGTATTATTATGGTTCCTCCTCCTCCTCCTCCCCCTCTTCCTCCTCCTCCTCCTCCTCGCTTGCTTTGGGGTCATCTCCTCCACATATTTAATATTTGGGGATCGTTCCCGATAAACTTAGCTCTTCATATTTAATAATTCCTGGAATTGATGGAACGACAAATTGTTGTTCCATTTTCAAGTTTCGTTCAATAAAAAAAAAAGAACTATTTGGGGATCGTTCTCGATAAACTTAGCTCTTCATATTTAACAATTCCTCTCACAGAAAGGAGAGAAGACCTGAGTTTTGAAATCGTTCCAAGAACTCCAAACACCCTTTTTTTTTTGTTTAAAAACAATGTTTTGACACAGAAATTGAAAATTTTCATTTTTTCACACGAAACATGGTTTTTATTAGCAAACACAACCTTAGTTTTTGACTTCATTTAAAACGCCCCTGACCCTACTGGCCTACCCTGATAAAACCTGACTAGTGTATGAAGAATAAATTAAGAAACCAAAGATCCAATGACTATATGAGGCCGGGGACGTGTCCCACTAAAGAACCGATAGATTGGAATCTTCCTCTTTCGATGGAAGTTTAACTTTCTTTCTCATCTCTCACAAGTGGCCCATTATCCACAATGCTCGTGTCTGATGTCTCACTGGACACTTTCATATATTTTACTATCTAGCCAATGAATGATTAAAAAACACAAAAGGGGTCAACTATAATACTTTTTTGTTGATAGGGTGAAGGGTGAAGAATAGGTTTCTTCACATTGATTTTTTTATTTTTTTTGAACCGGTTTATATGAGTCAACCATCTGGGGTTGAAAATCAAAATCAACTAGAATGGATTGAATTATGTGTATAACATCAAGGGGAGAGTTTTCCAGAGTGTGGCCCCTATACTAGTGTTGGAGTTAACTGTACATAAAAGCATCAATAAGGATTGGGTTGCATTATTATACTTTTGTCTATATAATAATCCTAATACGATTAACCAATCATTTTCACTTCTTCTGAAAGTTATGTTGTCAAAAACAATATGATATTGATCATCTATATGAGGCCCACGTGGCTGATTCTAAGCTTGACAGCACCTCCATGGTTGAAAAGTCCAAGCATTCCAATCCTATTATATGAGCTTAGTAAGAACATTGCAACCTGATTTGGTTAACAGTATCAACTAGAATGACTGTGGTCCACTTTAAACAAGTAAAGTTCCTATCATGGTCAATGGCTTAGCATGATTTAAGTGTATCTCCAGTAGGTTATGCAGTCTGATGATAGCCATTGTACGACCAGTTGATCACATTTGAATATTTTTCTCAATGGGTTTAAGAAGGTGCAGTTGAATCTATTTTCCCTGGCAAAGCGGAACTTCAACTTTGAAAGAGGGATCCTACCAGGGCTTTGCCCCAAGCTTATTCACACAACCCTGTATAGATAAGCTTGTCTCTTGAAATTCTTCTAGTTTAGAGAGTTGAACCGGCCATTGGACAGGTAGAGCAGACCACCCCTTATTGGATTAGTGTTTAGCAGAAATTCCTTAGTATTTGATTTTCAATTCAGTTTTTTCAGTGACTTTGGACAGGTAGACCAGGGGTCATACTAGCACAACTAATAGGTTATAAAATACAAAATTTTCATGAATAAATCAAACCAACATACTTATTTCTTAGAATCAAACTTACATTTATGGAAGCTTATCACACAAGAGAAAATACAACTAATTCCTAAGACAGAACCCATTTCCAATATTCCTCCACATTGATCATGCTACTGCCTTAGCCATTCCATAAGCAGCAGAGGCAATGGCAATGGCACCCACTAATGGTGTTTGTAAGGCTCTTTGGAAGGGCTTGTTACCTGTGAAGTGGACCTTCATGTAACCGAAGAATAACAATGCAACTAAAGTTAGGCCGCCGGATGCCAATGTCGCTTTCCTGAGTCCTGACTATGGGTATGAACATGTAAGGTAGCAGGGGAGCGGTTCCTCCCACGATGTAGGCGATGGCAATAGTGATCAGTACACTCTGTAAGGCTCTCTTTCGATCTGGCTTCTCCAATCTCAGCTCAAACCTACATCCATGGTTTCATTTTTTTTTTTTGCTTCATTAGTTTCTCATTTTCAGTTATTTCCCAAATTGAGCTTGATTTTAAAGAATGTCTTAAACGGATCGATATTAAATGCATTATGTACTCTAGATTGCGATACCTGAGCGCTGAGGGTAGGTCAGGGCTTAGAATTTCCCGACCTGAGTCAGGGGTGGGTTGGGTCAAGGTGGAGGCCTTAGGCTGAGCCCGGCCCGGCCCGGCTTTGTCTAATCTATCTTCGCCTTCTTTGTGGCTTAGTCTCTACATCTCCCTTCCCCGGCCCTCCTCATGGTCAAGGCCAACTAGGGTCAGCCTGATTTGGCCATGAGGGTAGATTACGGTTAGATTTATAAGGCCATAACCCAGGGCCAGGACATGCCTGGACCCAACTAAGGAGACTCTGATTGGGTATTCAAAAGTTGGCCCAACCCGACCGTATTGAGTCCTGAAGAGAGAGAGAGATATCTTTAAACCTTTTAATTGATGCGAGTGGAACCAATATTTTAAAACCAGAATCAGAACAAATTCACAAATGGGCCGAAATCTTATAAGCTAAATTTGGAAAGGAAAAAAAAAATTACACAATATTCGATTTTGTGAAGTTTTCTATTCAAAAGTTTGGTAGGTCTAAATATATAAGATAAGTATCATTGATTTTCTATTATTATACTAATCAAATTGAAATTGACTTCCACTTCGTTCGTGATAAAGTTGCCTCCAAGGAACTTCAAGTGCAGTTCATTTTAACACATGACCAGATAGCCGATATCCTTACCAAAGCTCTCAGCTCTACATGGTTCTCCTTTCTACGGGACAAGCTGCGAATTCGACCATTCAAATCCCCACCTTGAGGGGGTGTATCAGGACAGTTAGCATCCCACTCGAACTCAACCTCTAGAGTCATACTCACACTCAACAACCTCTCCTACATTGTAGACATTTTCAGTGAGCACAAACTCTAGAGACTATTTGCAGTCCAAGACTACCTCATGAGACAGCAGAGTTGGAATAGGACTCTCACATGTGATAATAGATTTTCTGTCCATTACTCACATATGTTAATGGAGTCCTACCCCATTACTATTAGAGTTTGAGTCTCCCACATGTGATCATAGAGTTTGTCTATAACTCAATACTGTAATCTCTATATAAGAGCACCATTGTACACTTATTAAAGGAAATGCCAATAAACAATTTCAACAATTATAAACATTGTCTAAACTCCGTAAAAAGCTTAGAGGCAAGAACAGATTACGAAACGCAAAAATCTAAACGGTGAAAATACTTCTACATAAAAAAAAAGCACACCGTATAGGCAACAACATCTGAGCAATCTTAGAGATTGGCGCAGGGAGAAGAATTCAGATCCCACAACTCAAATACAATATGTCAATATAAAATGATGAAAAAGAAAGGTCAGCTCAGGTTCTTCTACGAATATAACAAAGATCAATTTATACATGATTACTCATGTTAAATAACTATCTATCATAGATTCATAGCCTTAGTGATTTGAGGGACGGCACCATCCAACTTTTCAGCAACAATTCAGATTCATATAATCCTCCTTGAACACAGAAACACTGCTGCTTCTTCATTGGAGAGTAGAGAATAAAGCATGACTTTGATGTAGGATATCCTACCCCGATCCTATGTACCGTTACCAGGAATGTATCGTCGCCGTGTTTACCAATAACAAAGAAAAACTTTCCCCAACGGACTAATTCTGACATATCGTAAGTAGTTAAAGTAAATGAGAACCCCATGGTCTTGCTACCCTTAAGTAACCATATATCCATAAACCATGGATTTGTGTAGGCATAATAATCAATTAAGCCAAGAGATCCATCCATTGGAACCAAATATCTACGTCGAAGAGACTCCCTTCCACGAGGAAGAGGACAGCAATCGATACTCCAAAACTTCTCACTGTCAATGTCTAACGCAACAACGTATTGATTATAGTAATTATTAATGATTACGAGCCAATAGAGGGTTCCATCCAAAAGCACCGGATCTGTTAATAGTTGATCATATGATAACGTTGGGAAGTCTAACTTTCTCCATGACCTTTCACCCACTGTAATTATCTCACTATATCTTGTAATCTCGTTGCAATCGTCACGGAATAAATCATAAACTACGATCACTTTATATTTCTTGCTTAAGCTGCCGATACCAAAACCAAAACTATTCCGGATTCTTGTGCTTGAGTTTTTTGGGGGTATAAAAAGATGTGATTTGGGCAACTTCATAGTCTCTCTTGTAATGGGATTATAGAGGCAGATGTGAACTAAACCCTTCCGTGGCGCAATACAGAGAAAGCCGTTGCAAGAACCCACAATATCAATAACTTCCCCTTTCACCAGTTCAAAATCCCCAATTGGGATGTGTGTGGCTTTCCTCCAGTCACCACCTTCCCCTTCCTCAGCACACACCATGAGTTGGCTGCTCATCTTATACTCTATTGGTGGAAGTAGTGACGTTGTAAGAACAAGAGTGGGTGGTCGATGATGCATCATGGATTTAGTGAAGTGGAGGTCGATGAAATAAGAATCACATGGAAAGGTAGACCAGAGCTTGCATACACTCATGCATCGGAGAACCGATTCAATTGGAAGCCTACTCAAAATCTCATAAATAATGTCCAGAGGGAGATTCATAATCATACCCGCTGCTTCAGAATCAGAATTTCTTGCTGTATTATTATGGTTCCTCCTCCTCCTCCTCCTCCTCCTCCTCGCTCTCTTTGGGGTCATCTCCTCCACATTCGATCACCCTCGTCCTTCCGTTTCTTCTCGTCCTTGTAACCCTAATTTCTTATATCATCAATATTTACCCTCCTCCTACTACGAATCTACGACCAAACCTCGAAAAAGAAATATAAGTACACAGCCAGAGGCAAAGCCTTTAACACATATTTATAGAATCTCAGAAGGCACAATCCGACTCTGATTTGGACTTCTAAAAACAAATAACAGCAAGCATTAGTGTCTTACCCAAAAAAAAAAAAAAACAGCAAGCATGAGTGCCTGACTATTCCTGACCGTCCAGCTCGTATTTGAGGGCTGGCAACACCTTGACACTCATCTGACCGTTGATTACGCACTGAGGGCACTGGGAAGCAAAATGGGACCCAAACTTCCAAGGCACTCTTGGTTTCTATCATGGCTGTAAGCTTCCTTTTTCTCTCTCATTTTTTTCGTAGTGTAGGTAGGGTGTAAAGCGGTCGAGTGGGCCAGTCTTGATTGGGCCTAGTTGGGTTCTACAAATTTCTAAGGCTATACCATGAATGTTCGTCTAGTTAGATGGATTTAGCTAGGTGGGTATAGTGCGGTTGATAATTGGATTAGTCGGTTTTAATTGGGCCTAGTTGGACTTGACAAATTTCTAAGATTGCACCATGAACATCTGTTTAGTTAAATGAGTTCAGCTAGGGTGGGTATGAATGTATGATACGGTTGATAACTGGGTCATTCAGCCTTGGACTCTAATCGAGCTGTCATTTTTTTTTTTTATATTGATTTCTTATCACTTTGGTTACGGTCTAGTTTTTCAAGTCTGGAAGAGTTTTCAATATGGTTTTCAGTCAGTTCCATTATACTTAAGCCGAAACCGGATCATTAAAGAATTTGATTCAAATTGGACTTTTTTAATTGGTTTGATCAATTCAATTTAGTTTGGGAAATTATCTAGTACCACCCCTAAAATTGAAAATAACTTGGAGTAACACCCAAAATGAAAACAATGTCTAGTAGACCCCTCACTTTTTCAAATTTATATCTAAAAACCCCATTCCGTTAGGTTTAAGGCGTTAAATGATGATGTCATCAGTCATTTTTTTGCTAAATGACCAATCTACCCTTATGGGTATATTAAGTTACTATAATGACCATCAATTACAATCTTCTCCGACTACTGCTACTGTGCTCCGACTACCTCTGCTCCGTATAGTTGTCAAGAAGAAAGGAAGAGGAAGAGAAAGAGGAAGAGGAAGAGGAAGAATAAAGCAGCTCATGATTACCTCTGTTGCGCTGGTTTTCGCCTCTGCTCCATATACCTAAGATACAAATTTCGATTTCAGAATGTAACCCTAATTACGGCTGCTGACCATCAATGAAATAAAGAGTGAGAATTTCTTCTCACAGCATAGAATGAAATAAGTGAAGCTGTAACCATAACAATTCAGTTCCGTATTAAAAGCTTCTATGTTTCTATCTTTCTAGAAAAACTGTAAAAAATCCTTTCAAATTTTTAGCCTTTTGCTCATAAAAGGTTTCCTGCAACTAAGTGGGACTGGGAAGGAATCTCAATTCCCTTCACGAAAGATTTTCACCTTTCCAAGGAAGAAGTGATAAACGGTCTGCAAAGACAGCTTGTTTCCCCTCTCTCGTTTCCTATTCTTTTAAGACTTTACTCTTACAAGGCTTCTTCTGAGGGTATAACCAGTTTCTTTTCCTCTTTCTTCTTCTTCTCTTCACAGTAATTCTCTCATTCACACTTTTTAATGGACATGTTACCTAGAGTTGTAGCAAGCACTGTGGAGATTCATTTGCGGCTTATGGGGATTCAACAGTGATGAATTGAGGCAATTAACTTCAATAATTTTCTTCCTTTCAGAAGGAGAAAGATGGGGTTTTTCTCTACCGGGGTCACGGATGAAGATTTGGGGCGGAGCTACCCACCGTAGCTTCTGCCTGTTGCTATTAGCGTTATGATCGCCTAGCTAGGGTTGCGGCTGAACTGACGGTGATAGTATCTAAGGGTTTGGAATGGTAAAAATGAGCTCTTTTTAGAGTTTTAAAAGGGTAAAAATGTTATTTCTCACTATTAATTAACGGTGTTACAAATTAGGGGTGTAGTGGATATTATTTTCATTTTTAGGGGTCACTCAAAGTTATTTTCAATTTTAGGGGTAGTATTAGATAATTTCCCATTTAGTTTTGGTACAGTTTTCTTCCTTTTTATTCACACACACACCAAAAAAATTTACTTCTTTCCTAGCCCTTCAATCAAAGGCTCCCTACAAGACCATAAATCTTAGCCATATGATAATTTAATTAGAGCTCAATGTATGTGAGTATGTTTGTATGCTAAGTTTATGTACATTGAGGGTTCATGTTTTATCTACTTCTCACCGATCTAACATCTCCTTTTGGCACTATTTTGGGTTCAAGTTCTAGGTCCTATTGACTATTAGGTAGTAGACCACGTAGGGGCTAAGCGCAGACCCACGGCCACAAAGGAGTCAACAGGGCCTAAGGCCACACTTCTTAGAAAGCAAAGAAATTGGTGCATATCAAGCATCGATGCACTTGAGAGGAGTCGATAAAGTGACCAACCCAACCCTTAGGTAGGTATTCCACTGAACATTGCAAACCGCCAATCCAAGGCCCAAGTGTACTCTTCCTTTGGAATTGGTTTACAAATTTAAATAATGGCGGATTCGAGCGTTATTGTTTTACAAAGGCTGCATAACTCACAAGAATCCATCCAAGCTTCTAAGTTTTGTTATCAATCGAGGATGGGATTGAGATCAATCTCATTCAATGAGTCCAATATCGATACGATATAAGTCAGGATCGATCAATTTTACCTTTACTTCTTATAAAAATAATAGATTTATTTTTTATGATTTTACGCCTAATCTGATACTAATACCCGATCAAGACCATTGGCATGGCCGATC
>NC_056561.1:6839862-6860107 GCF_013358625.1 Macadamia integrifolia
TTTTTTTTTTTTTGTTAACCAAAGGTGTTGGGGCCAGCTTATGCTCACCTCGACTAATCCTCGGGGAGACTAGCACAGCAACCCACCGCCATGATCTCCACTTAAATTGCAGATGCATAGATGGAGAATCAAACCTGAGACCTGCACCTAATACACAGATGGCTGATCCTTCCCTGATACTTTATAATTTCAATGAAAAATATATCTAAGTATTTTTTAAGCTGATTTTTTCATTTTACCCTTTGATAGAGTAAAATGATATAGAAACCATCACACATTGTAAATTTATAGTTTTTCAAACTTTTAGTAAGATTTTTCAGCAAAATAGCTCTACAGTCCTGAAATCAAGCTTTGGAATATTTTTTGAGTGAATGAAAATATATTCAAAGAAGCCCAGAAATTGTTTCTTAAAAAAAAAAAAAAAGGGAAACTAAAGATACAAAAGAATCAAATTGAAAAGAAAAATCCAAAAAAAAATAAAAAATACAAACATCATTTCTATTTGCATCAATTAAGGTCTCCAATTCTGAAATCAAGTTTTAGAATTCAATTTATATTCTTTTGGGTGAATGAAAATATATTCAACGAAGCCCAAAATAATAAAAACATGGAAAGAACTTCACAATAAAATCATTGACCTATCCCTACAGCTGAATCAAGCTAGAAGAAAATAACTCAGATTCTCATAGAAACTTTATGATCTATGGAACACGAATATGTTGAACTTGTCGAAAATGATTTTGGAGTATTGTATTATCAATCACTTCGGTAGCAGACTCATCGTTTTGTGTATTGATCATCAAAATACTATGAACTATAGAATCCGATTCACGACCACGAGAGTAAAGAAGCGTAAAGAAGCGAAACAATATCTATAAAACAGCTTAACACCGAACGAGAAACAGATAAAGCACCACCAGCCACCTCCATCGCTAGCTAATGAAACTCCTCAGATTGATGATGCACATAACATGTAAAGGAAATTAAATTAAAGAAATTCCATCTGTTGTTGCCCAAGAAGGATCAGACGCGTAAGGATCAAGGTTAATGACTTAGGAGTCGCAGCGGCTTAATTGACTCGATCCAAACCTGCTGGTCCTCTGCTGTGGTGACTTGTCTTTGGTCTTTGGTTCGAGAAGAAGGGTAATAATGAGAGTTTGGCTCAACACCAAGTAAGTTGCCAAGTGGATTCTACCAAACTTCGCATCTTTTTCTATTTATGTTTCTTTATACAAGAGGAATTTACTATCACTTTTCTACACTTGGCCTATACTTACAAAAATTCTCCTACCTTTTACTCTTTTTTGTGATATTCTCCTTTTTTTTTTTTTAACATATATTTCTCCTCTCTTTTTAAATACCCGGATTAGCCCTCCTTTTCACCAATAGCTTATTACACTTTTTTTTCTTCAAACTTATTGGTTCAAGACATGGTTTGAACTAAACCACTAACAAATTTTATCTCATCAAATCATCAAGGATATTGCAAATTCAAAAAATAATAATTTTGTATCCGATCTGCATCTAAATCAGTATCATATGTTCCAATCTAGTATTTGCATTGTTGATCCAATACTTTTATCAGTTCTATATCTATATCGGTATCATATTCCAATCGGGTACTGCACGCTTTTTATTTTTTTAATCCTTAAAACCATGTGTCGCCACCCTAATAGAGAATGTAACTTTGAGATCTTACTGATCCAAATTAGTATCGACTGAGACCAATACCAATCTAATTCCGATAAAAAAAATAGATTGCTAAATTTATGATGATGGATGAGATAAAATAATATTAATAATAATAAATAAATCCTTGATGATTGGATGAGATAAATAATAATAATAATAAATAAATAAATAAATAAATATTATCTTTATGGACACATGGCCTATGTCAATATCCTTATTGATTGGATGAGACAAAATTTGTAAGTGGTTTGGTTCAGACCATATTTTGAACTAGTCAAATTGGAAAAGGTGCACTATGTTATAGGTGGAAAGGAGGATTAATCTAGGTATTTAAAAAGAGTAGGGGAGAAAGCGATGTAAAATTAAAAAGCAATGGATTATTAGAAAAAAGGTAAAAAGTAGAGAAGTTTAGTAAATATAGGCCAAGTGTAGGGTAGTGATTATACAACCTGTGAGTTTTCTTACTTTTTCTTATTGACCCAAAAGAAGGTGTCCTATTTGGTGGAGTACATGTGGCAGCCTACCAATGCATTAGGGGAGAAAAGTTTCCCCTCAAGAGCTTAGCCGGACTCAAATGACTTACCAAAGTTATAAGATAATGTGAGTCCCCTCTTATTTGATTGGTGAATGAGTTGAATAAATAATCTTCGTCAAGGAGACACTTATAATAGAGATGTTAAGAGTTGAAAAGGTTTATCAAAATTTAAGGCTGTATTTGGTATGTATTTTACATCAATAATATATTCTAAGAAATAATAGCAAACATATGTTGAGTTCCATGCCAAAGAGCTCCAGATCATTAGATCTGAGCTGCTTGGATCCATTCCAATATGACTATGAATCGATAAAAAAAATTGATTAAGAATTCTGTGTTTTCAGAGGCTGCTTGCTTGTAGCGGTGAATTTTCATGTACGTGAACGTCCCTCATCCATGGATATAGTATCTATTAAATGAAGAGAGAGAAAATAGATGCCATATCCACAGACTAGGAACGTTCATATATATTCACTTACATGAAGATTCACCAGCCTCGTCAAGGAATTTGGGTTACCATTCTTTTTTGTGCCAAAACCCTAACGCCCAAAGTTAGATGCCGTTATTCATTATCAGTCCAATATATTTCCATTGTTTGGAGATGCACTTGTAGCACGATGGTGGCTGCCAGCCCAGTCTAATGAGGTCAAGCGAACGACTTTTCTACGTCTCCATCCTCCCCCACCCCCCATCCCTCCCACCCAAAAACCTTGGGTCCCAACCTTGGGCCCTTGGCTCCCTATCCCTCTTCAGGCCACCGTTATTCTTGTGGACCCACCACAAAAAAAAAAAAAAAAAAAAAAAAAAAAAAAAAGGAAATAAGAAGAAGAAGGGTTCAGCAATAGTATGGGACACTAGTTCTTTTTTAATTACTCCCATCAATATGAACTAGAGAAATTAACGACAAAATGGTAGCTAAATTGGTAGAGTTTTATTTTATTTTATTTTATTTTTTGGACAGATTGAAGAAGACGATATTTATTGGATGTGTTGACATTAATAAACAACCTGCTTTTGATCATCCTTAGCTGAATAATCATACTATCCAGGTTATGCTCCCTCGTCTATTTTTGTTGTGATACTATTTAATATATCAATTATTGTGAAAATGGTTTACAAGATTCACATAAACTTTCTTAATTTAAAGTTGTTAAATAATTGATCAATATCATACCACCTAACCCCTGAAATAAAGTACATAAATTGACTTCACAAAGAATCAAGCCCCATTGCTCAAATATAAATCAATACCCTCTAGATTTAGGGAGAAGGTTGGGTATACTGTCCGCGTTTACAAGTTGATAGCATGCACCAATTGGGAGAGTAGAATGGGTCGGGCAGGGAGTGGTCATTTCACAAGTGATGGGGAGAGAGACAGACATATGGCTGGGCTGCATGGGCCCGAGCCCGAGCCTGAGCCTAGGTTCAGCTTTTTTCGTTTATTTTATAACCTTTCATGTTATGTTGTGTTTGAGTTTTATCTTGTGATTTTTTTTTTTTTTTTTTTAGGGAGAGCCTTATATTGTTTCTCCATCAAATTTTTTCTAACCCTGGTATTGTTTCTCTCAAATTTTAAAGATAATTAAACTCGACCATATGGCTAATTGAAACTTTTCATTCCTTCTTGTATTCTTTTGTTAATAACAGGGTGCTATGTGTTGGTGGTTGCTTTTTTATCTAAATGTTAAGTCTATATTCACAAGTCTTTTTTTGGGTGACCATGCTTCTAATATAGCATGGGAAGGAGAAGTCTACAGCCCTCCAAATAGGCCATTGCCTGAAATGGGAAGTGGTCATATTATACCTAAGGGAGATGATAAAACAGCAATGGCTTGTGTCACTCTTTGGGGGGTGTCCAGCCTATGTCATTCTCTTCCTTCCCTTCATTAATGACCCGCATGCCCTATCTGTTCTATCTCTTCACTGGTTGAATTGTTAGCTTTAAAAAAACTAGAAGTATACTCAACCCTTTCCCATAACATATCAAATTCACTATAATTTACACCACCCGCACCGTCACACTTATATTTTTTTTTAATCTATAAATATTTATAATTCATTATTACACGCCACTATCCACCCCACCCACCCTCTTTATGATTAGTGGAGTTTACTTATTGGGAAACATTTTTTGTGGGGAGTGTGACCAATGGGAGATTGAGATACATTTTCTAAGTCTGGGCGAAGGATTCTACCAATACTACTACACCAATGACTACTAATACCAATTTACCAAAAAAAAAAAAATCCTAATACGAACCATCAATCATTGCCATAAAGAAGACAGTTTTTTCAGTCTAGGAACGCCGTTAGGGATGCAGGTCTTCCACAAATTATTGAAGGAGTGATTGATCATTATGGTTATTACAAGAGTTATGTCTGACCCTTTACCCAAATGGTATAATGATGTCCTATAATTGTCACCGCATCTAGGCACCAACTCAGTGCATCACTTACTGAGAATGCCCTAGCTAATCCTTGTTCATTTTTTACTACATCCAAATCATAGTATAGCATGTAACTTATTATGGCGAGGAACACCATAACATTACATTTCTAGGAAATCCGACGAGAGATTTCTTAAATGAAACTTTTCATTCCTTCTAACACTTGTGATATTTCTTAGGAATGTCAACATTAGATATCGAAAAAACAGCCTACGTAAGGCATATCCAGCATGACAATAAGCTCTCACCAATATGGCGATCCTGAGAGTGTAACCCCAGCAAGAATAGACACTTGTTATAAGGTAGAATATTATTATTTCTAACCTAACTATTGCAAGTAGGGATGAAAGTTTGACCCTAACAACTCGAACAGGGCTTGGGGCTAAGTTTTCTGACCTTGAAGGCGAATTAGGGTTAAAAACCCCAATCATGGGTCATGGTTGGGTCGGGCTCAGGTTGAGGCCTTAACTCGACCCAACCTGACCCAAAATTTAACCTTAAAATTTTATATTAGAATTCTGGGCTCCTATTGGTATTTTATTTTTCTATAATTTTTTAATGTATAAGATATAAGTGGTAAAGAAAGGTTAATCAAGGTTACTCCAACCATTGCAAAAGTCAAGGTCAACCCAACCCAGCCCAACCCGACTCGACTCTGATAGGGTCAATTAGGGCCAGGTTGGGTGGATATGAATCCGGCAAGGTTGGGCCTGAACATGAACCCTACAAGGTTGGGTTGGGCCTAAGTTGATTTTGAGGACCTAGAGTTGGATTATGGTTTTTAAGAAACCTAGCCCAATGCAACCTTGTTTCACCCCTAATGGAAAGTAACCCATTCTTTGAATAATAATCCTTAATGTGTCATTAGCAAATAATTAAACAAGAAAAATAAAATTTTCTTTTAGCCCTATTAGTATATGATGAAGGCATATCTCCCCAACCACGGCACGGTCAAGGAGTGTCCTAACGAAGGCTACACTGCTACTCCAGCCCTCCATCAGGCCGAGCTGCCACCTCGGCCATTCATCAGCTCGAGCTGGCACCTCGGCATCTCATCTGGTAGTGCTACTACTCCAGCCCTCCATCAGGTCGAGCTGACACCTTGGCCCTTCATCAGCCCAAGCTGGCACCTCGGCATCTCATCTGGCTATGTTGCCACCTCGGCCCTTCATCAGCCCGAGCTAGCACCTCGGTATCTCATCTGGCCGTGCTGCCACCTTGGCCCTCCATCAGTCCGAGTTGTCACTTCGGCATCTCATCTAGCCATGCTACCACCTCGGCCTTCTGCCACCTGAGCTGTCACCTCGGCCCAACACCATCAAACAAGGTTCCCAGAAACGTGCTCTCGTCCACTCCTACATCCAAGGAATGTAATCTCTGATCACAAGGACATGACTCTATCCACTACACGTCATCAAAGGCATCCACCCCTCCTACGACTGACACTTCCGAGATAAGAGGGGAATATATCCCTGGTATACCCTAGGATCTGGAATATTCCCAGCATCAGAGAGTTGTCCCTCTCTAGGACTCCACACCCAATAGGACTCTCCACGGACTTTCTCTTTTCTCCACTCCATCAGTAGCCTATAAATACCAAGGTAAGCCTCTATTGAGGGGATCGATCACTTTTTTGACTGAAAACTCCCTTGAGCATCTGTTGTGGAAAGATCTGACTTAGGCATCGGAGAGTCCCCTGTCGGGTCAGCCCGGCTCTCCCCTATCTTCTCTTCTGTACAAGTCTGTTGGAGCATTAGGAACTGTAGGGAAGATCACTCGGTCAATTTTTGTCCCATCAGATTGACGCCGTCTGTGGGAAACGCATTACGAAAAGCTACCTTGGATCAATGCAATTAAGGAGTGAGAAGGTCGTTTCCTCTATAACAAGGCGAGTAAGGTTCATTTTTGATTTACCACTTAAACATCCTCATTCATCTCCAATGGCAGAGCAGGAGAATGTCCCAACAGAGACCTCTACACAAAGACTCCAGCGAGCCTAGCCTGACGTGGAAGTTGCCCCAGGAGAGAGAGATCAGCATGACCAAATGTCCCATCATCCTGAGTGACTCACCCAAATATGGAAGAACAGATGCAGAGCCTGCAACTGCAGGTGTTGGCAACAAACACATTGGTACGGGACTTCATACGTCAGTTTGGCTTGGCACTCCCTGTGTCCTGCACAGGTTCAGCTCAGCCGCCCAGGCCGCCTCCGGACAGATGACCCTGCAACTAATCGCCTGACAATAGTGTCACCCCTCAATCAATAGCCAGGAGGGGATCGGTTAGAACATCGCACACAGTTCGTTCGGTACCACCCCGATCTCCCACTGAGAGATGCCGTCAAGGTCCCTTTTTTGCCTAGAATGAGAGGGCTTGTCATTCCACACGTAATCAAAATCCAGAGACTCAGGATGCTCATAGTCCCCACCCAGGGTAGGAGGACGCCAGCGCTGGCCTCAAAGCCTTACTAGAGGCTCGCGTCTGCGTAGAGAGGAACGGGAGAACTCCTCACAGAGGACGGCTCGGGAAGCACCACCCCAGGGAGGTCATCAAGGCTCGCCTCCCAGGTCAGCCAGAGGCGCACTACAATAAGGTCAGGATCGGAGTGGCAGATGCAAAGACCGAGAAAGAAGCCCCAGAAGAGTTGAAAGGGAACGCCGCTCCCTAGATCATCGAGCCGAGGAAAGAAGGGACGACCTGGAGAGCCGCATCCAATGTTTCACTGAGAGGGTAGATGGAATGCAGAGGCAAAGACACCCAGCCGACATAACGGTAACCCCGGCCCATAATTTCTTATGTATTTTGGCTGGCAGGCTTTGGTCTGTGGACCATACTTTTAAGACTCAATCTTGATTATTCCTACCACTCCTGCTTGAAACCTATGTGCAGAAAAAATTATTTAGATTCTTGGAACCAGATACCATTGAAAAATCCTTAGTGTCAAATGTACTATAGAAACTCAAATCATTAAATATAGTTTCTACACTTCTCCCATGTTTATTTCATTAAGATAATAAGCCAAAATTATTCCACTTAAAGAAAGTAAACATTAACCCAGTTTTGATATCAGAAGTCTTTATTGCAGAACCAATTCCAAATTCGAGACCCATATACGTAAAATTCCTGTTTCTCAGAATCTTTTCTCGGTTCTGATGACTTCAGTTCCCCAAACCGGATAGAGCATTGGTCTGCTGTTCTTCCAGCGACATAATGGCTGATAGATCGCCACTGAGATGGCATTAAACCAGCGTACCTAAGTAATATTGCGTCTTCTTCGTTTGACCATGGAGTCTGAAATGAAATCTATGAATAACAAAAAAAAATTCAAGAAAAATTCACAAAAAAAAATCAGAGAAAACATTATTTATTACCTTCTTTATTGAGGGATGCACCCAGTTGAACCAGCGATCTTTACATTTATGATCCGGCTTCTTCATGTCATTTCCAACCTTTTTCCATTGAAACTCGCCGAATCTTTCAATGCATTCTGTGAGACGTGCATCCTCTGATGCCGTCTACTCACCTTCCATTTCTTGGTAAAGATTGGAGTAAATCTTTTCAAGACGAAACGTTTCGGTAGAACCTAGGTTGCTTTAGGAGCGACCCAGCGGAATCTGAAATGCTAGGTTGTTTTAGGAACCTTCCGCTTCTTGTTTCGTTCGGCGTCGTCGTCGACGCAGGAAGCTGAAATGCAGATAACTTACCGCCAAAAGCAAGGCTGTTCACTGTTCACCTCGAGAGAACTTATGAGAGACGAAGGGCTGATCACTAGAGTCCTGCAGGTATTTATAAATTTTGGGAGGGAAAAGGTTCGGAACGGAAAAAAATCGTCTGCAATTCTCATCTCGTACAATTTCGTGCAATACCACCTTCAGGGGGTAACACGTGTATTGATACCAATGCAATGGTCCAGATCTGATTTAAATGCCTCTTCACTGATTTAATGTTTTATTAGTTGTACCAGATCTGGACCATTGTATTGGTATCAATACACGTGTCATCGCCTGAAGATGGTATTACACGGAATTGTACGAGATCGGAATTGCAGACGATTTCAACCCGTTGGGAACGCCAGCAGGTTACTGAAGAACAAGGTAAGCTTAGCGAATATTGATCGTTAGATTAGGCTAATTGAATCTCTGACATGTCAGCCTTTACTCACTTCATCTCTCTTTCACACACACACACACACAGCCCGCGCCACGCAGGGAAAAAATCGTCCGTGGAGACAAGATCTGGCAGAGACCGGCGGAGAGGGCTTCGACTGTTGACACGTGGTTTTCATCGATCCAACGGCTCAAGATGAAGGATGGATTTCGGATCTCAAAAGGTATGGATTTCAGGTCAACAACGTTCCACGTTCTCTGCCTTTCGAACCCTCCTCTCTCTTCGTCTTCGGCGGCTAGAGTGAACATTGTTGCGAAACCCTCTCCGCCATCTCTGTTTTTTTACTCCTCTCTCTCAAGTTTCCTTCCCTTCACCGTTGGAATTCCAAAAACCCGCCGTGGTTTGTAAAACTCTCACACACCACTCACCAAATTCCCTTTATGATTCCGCCAATAGCCCTCTTTCGCATCTCGTTCTCTCTCCTTTTGGATTTTGGATTTCAGTTCTCGGAATCAGTAACTGCGAGTCTCTTAATCAGAGCAAATCACGGAGGGCACCACAAGAAGACCTATTTTCATTGAGGAAGATGAGGGTTTGGCTTCTCTTGCAAATATGGAAGCTGGGTTCTCAGGGAATCATCATCTACCAGTGCCAATGAAATCGTCTTGCCTCAGTGCTTCAATTAGAAGGCGTAGATACTTAAATTGAATTTTCCCTTTTGGTTTGTTGATGTGGGCTGTTAGATTGATGGGTATTTAATAGGTGCTATGCACCCTTGTCCAACACAAGGGCAATATTGTCATGAAAATGTTGTATTAGTGTATATATAATTGTTTAAATGAATGTAAATCTAAATTGGCATTTCACATAATAGAATTTCAGTTTTCATGGTATCAGAGCGTTAGGTTTCCTTTTCTGCAAACTTTCCTTCTCCTTCATCTTCTTCATCTTCGAATGGTATTCTTCCTACTCCTACCTTTTCTAACAAAGGTCTCCAGTGCCAAATTTGCAAGAAAACCAACCACAGTGCTCTAGAATGTCGAAACAGATTTAATCAAGCTTATGCAGCCGATGATCTTCCAACCTCTTTTGTGGCCATGTACACTCAATCACTCATTGATCACACTTGGTATCCAGACACAGGAGCCTCATCCCACATGACCCCGTTTGAAGGTATTCTTTATACCAAATCACCTTACTATGGTCGTGACAAAATTTTTGTGGGTAATGGTAATCTCTTGCATATTACCCATACTGGTCATGCTTATTTTCATACTCCCAATCAACGTTTTCATCTCAAAGATGTGCTTGTTTTTCCTGATCTCAAGAAAAATTTACTTTCGGTTAAGAAATTTGCGTCTGATAATAATGCTTCTCTTCATTTTGATTCATTTGGTTTTTCTCTCAAGGATTATGCGACGAAAACACCGCTCCTTCGTTGCAATAGCAAGAGCTCCCTGTACCCTATTCCACCAAGCATTGCTCTCGTTGGTACTGATCAGACTGCCCTCACCACTATTCGGGTTCCATCCTCAATCTGGCACAGCGGCCTAGGCCATCCTAGTCAACCCATTTTAGTTTCTATTACTCGATCCCATTTACTTTCTGTTTCCAATACATGTTCAAACTTCATTTGTAATGCATGTGAGACTATGAAGAGCACGAGATTACCTTTCTCTGTGTCCCCTTCTCGGTCCAAACAACCGTTACAATTAATTCATTCTGATTTATGGTCATCCCCTGTAGCTTCTTTTTCTGGATTCCAATATTATATCATTTTTGTGGATGATTATTCTGGTTACACTTGGGTTTTTCCATTGAAACGAAAATCGGATGCCTATCCTACATTTAGTGTTTTTAAGGCAAAGGTTGAAAATATGCTTCAACAGAAAATAATATTTTTCCAGTGTGATGGCGGTGATGAATATATTGATTCCAAATTCCAATCATTTTTAGATACAAATGGTATCCTAATCCGAAAATCTGCCCCCCGCACACCACAACAAAATGGCGTTGCCGATTGCTGGCATCATACCATCTCAAATATGGTTTGATCCCTTCTCTTTCATGCTCATTTGCCTCCCACTTTCTGGGTTGAAGCTCTTTCTACTGTTGTACATGTGTTAAACATACTCCCGTCTTCAACCATTAAATTTCAAATTCCCCACCAATTACTCTTGCACACTGCACCCGATTATAGTTTCTTACAGGTGTTTGGATGTTCTTACTATCCAAATCAAGCGGCTAATGCAAAGCATAAGTTGGCACCACACTCTACTCATTGCTTATTCCTCGGTTATGCCCAAAATTATCGAGCTAACCGATGTCTTGACCTCTCAACCAACAAGATTTTAATTTCCCGCCATGTGAAATTTTTTGAGGATAAATTTCCTTATTCTGAAATTCCACCTAGGAGCCCACAACCGTTCCATTTTCCCTCATCTTCTAATTTCCTAAATCCATGCACGGTTATAACTCCACCTCTTCCCACTTTCGAAGAAATTCGATCTCAACTCCTCTGTCAAGAGATCCGTCTTCAACACTCTCGAGCCCCATCACCTGATCATTTGGTATTTTTCAACAACCGTGGTCGTGGTTTCCGTGGTGGCAAAAATAAGTATCATGGACGTGGCTCCTTCCATTCTCCAAACTACAACAACGGTAATGGTCGTGGTCATAGTTATATTAATACCAAAAATTTTTCCAATTTCAACTAGCACCGTACCAACTCTCACTCTTCTTCTTCCCCATTATCCTTGGCAATATCCAAATCTTGGCCTATTCGTCAACTAGACGTCAAGAATGCAGTTTTGCATGGATTACTCACTGAAGAAGTCTAGATGACCCAACCACAAGGTTTTGTCCACCCCGATCATCCTACACACGTATGCAAGCTTCGACAAGCTTAATATGAGCTGAAACAAGCCCCACGTGCATGGTTTCAACGGTTCACCAAGTATATTGCAGAACATGACTTCTCTTGCAGTCAAGCTGATAACTAAATGTTTGTTCTTCGGATAGCTACCGGTATGGCAGTACTGTTATTGTATGTTGATAATATCATATTAACAGCTTCCACTTCAAATTTGCTTCAGTCCATTGTCAATGCTCTAAATTCTGAATTTGCCATAACCGACCTTGGCAATCTCCATTACTTTCTTGGTATTCATGCTACTTCTACATCAAAGGGGCTGTTTTTATCTCAACAAAAATATGCTACTGACCTTTTACAACGGACTAATATGTCCAATGCTAAAGCTGTATCTACTCCAATTGCACAAAAGAATCATTTATCCAAAGATATGTCTGCTCTTTTGTCCGATCCTACTGAGTACAGAAGTATAGTGGGTGCATTACAATACTTGACCTTTACGAGGCCTAATCTTTCGTTTGTGGTTAATCTCGCATGTGAATATATGCATGGATCATGTGAAGGACACTTCCAAGCTGTGAAAAGAATTCTACGTTACCGTAAAGGCGCGCTACTATATGGGCTTCATCTCACAAGATCCTTGTCGACAATCATTAGTGCTTATTTAGATGCCGATTGGGCTGGCTGCCTGGACACTAGGCGCTCAACCACTGGCTATTGTATTTTTCTAGGGCCAAACCTTATTTATTGGTCTACTAAGAAACAACCTACGGTAGCTCAGTCCAGTACGGAATCTGAATACCGTGCCATTGCATATGGAGTCACTGACACTTGTTGGGTCAAGAATTTGCTTTGTGAACTGGGCATCTTTCTCCAACAACTAGTTATTGTGCATTGTGATAACATAGGCGTAACTTATCTAGTGACTAATCCAATTATGCATTCACGCACAAAACATGTTGATATTGATTATCATTTTGTCTGTGAAAATGTTGCAACAGGTGAAATACAAATCTCATTCCTTCTCGCAGAGAAGTAGTTGGCTGATATTTTTTCTTAGGGTCCCTCCACTACTCGATTCTACCAGTTGCAATCCAATTTGAACATTTGTTCCAACCCAGCTCAAATTGCGGGAGGGTAATAAATGCTATGCACCGTTGTCCAACACAAGGGCGATATTATAATGAAAATGTTCTGTTATTGTCTATATATTTGTTTAAATGAATGTGAATCTGAGTTGGCATTTCATATGATAGAATTTCAGTTTTCAGTATTATGGGTTAATTTGTTTATAGACGATTCACCATTTTGTAGTGAAGAGTGCGGACAAGAGCATTGTTAAGTTTGTCTCCAATTTTGGACCCGTTTTGAAGATTGATCCGATCCGACATATTTTGGTGGTGACTTGAATGAGAATTTTTCTGAAATCTGTGATGGAAGCAAAGGGCTTGGGCCTATCACCCATCACTGATCTCGTATGAGGGTGCGGGGGCACGGTATGGTTCGACCGGATCGACCTCGACCCGATGGGTCGACCCACGATTTTAGAATATATAATGTACAGTTGCTTGTTGAGAAAGACATTGTATTCTAGGGTTTTCACGCAGCTAGGGTTTCAGGGCGAGTTTTTCCTCGCCTCTGCTAGGGTGTAATCTCTCTTCTGTATAGTGAATCATCTTCTTCTTCGCCCGAGGACGTAGCACACCACCCTGGTGTGTGATCGTTAAATCTCTGTGTCATACGGATCTATTATCTCTTTATTATTCGTGTTTCTTAGTGTTTGATCTAACAAACATATATATATATATATATATATGAAGAGCTAAGAAGAAGAACTGGAATCTCTCGGCTTCTAGAAAGGCTGTAAGGAAGGACCAGAAGATTTTTTAGAGGCACATGTTGGTAATTTTGGTAGTGACTGTTAAGGAACTCCATTGCCGATGTTCCTTGAGATCATTTAATGGTAAATATTCCATCCAAGTCCTCCTTGACATGCCAATACTTTTACCTTTTTTTTTTTTTTTTTCATTCAATTGTTGACAAGGAAATTTATTGAAGATGAGAGAACGTATACAGTTGAAGATTTATGCTGATCATTAAGTTGAATGCAATAATTCCTTTATTTCCAAACGTTCCTCCATTCAAGTCCTTCTTGACATGCCAATACTTTTCCCTTTTTTTTTTTTTTTTTTCATTCAATTGTTAACAAGGAAACTTATGGAAGATGAGAGAACGTATACAGTTGAAGATTTATGCTGATCATTTAGTTGAACGCACTACTTCCTTCATTTCCAAACCTTCCTTGCTATTACTATCCTGTTCAAAAAAATTCCTGCGCAAACCTGTTATAGAAAAATCAAAAGTTAGGACACAAAACTTGCATGATGCTTTCTCCAAAAGGACTGGCTAACTTAGGATTTTACATTGGAGTGTTCTGTTCGATCATTGAAACAAGAACTTTTCTACTGCATCAGATAAGCCATTAGAAGGAGCATAATCTTAAATCTTGAAGGACTCTGCAATAGACTGGTTTGGGTTTAATCGGTCTCCAGAGAAGTGTGTTTCCTGGGTTTTATGTCTTTAAATAAGCCTTATCTTGATTTTTATTGGTTCTGCATTATCAACTCTTTCAATATTTCTGTTCATTCCTGTGGCTGAAAGGTGCAATAATCTGGCAGATTTTATTGGGTGATTAATGAGTGTGTTGGTTTTATGCAACATTGAGTTCTTGAATGTTTGGTGAAGTGAATGAACTCTGAACACGACAGGAAATTACTAAGTTATATGTTGTAGCTTATCAACTTAGAGAAGTGCTCATGTGGCCCCATTCTACTGTTTCCATAGGGCGGTATTGGAGAGTAGGAATCACCTCTTCTTTGAATGTGGTTTTACTTATCAAATTTGGGATGCCCTCAAGCTCATTTCCCCTCTTGTACGTTGAGGACTATCATTTCTAAGGAGGCTGAATGGATGGCAAAGGAGTTTAGGGGAGATCTTATACTAACAGACCTATTGTTTTTACGTGCACCAACGGTTCTGGATTTGAAGAGGATTTAGCAATCCCTGAAGAGAAACATTAGTCAGAACTTAGTGCAGCTAAAGCAAAAAAGGCATGAAGCCATTTAATAGTAGAAGTTTATAGGATAAGCTGCATATGGCCTCAAGATTCTCCACCAAGAAATTCATGCATCAGAAGAGTTTACAAAGGATAACAGCCCTAGCATTACATCACACTTTCATATTTTCCGATCACCCATTCTAGGACCTCTTCCATCATAAAAGCTTGATGTGTCTAAGAAAGCACTATCACAACTGGAGGTAGGAAAATTTACTTTCTTATGTAAGTATATATACAGTTCTAATTTCTAACAAAACATTATCTGCATTTTCAAAATTTTGACTGTCACCTATTAACATCAGTATAATCGATGTAGCTTCTGAGTTCCATTGCATTCACATATTATATACCTTTATGGAAATGTTGGTCTCGTTTTGTACTGTTATGGTACAAAAGAAAGAGCAATCCAGTGCAAAAATTTCCACCAATTTCACCCCCCAGCAGCTGGAGATGTGCAAATGTACATGAAATAAATGTGCGGGAGAGAAAATTATATGTGTTGTCCTCTTTTAGTCAACTTTTTTACTCTAAAACAAAATACCCAATAGACATAGACGTGACAAATGAACTTATTATTGAAACAGGGGGAAAGGAAGTCTATATCATTGTTTTCCATTCCCAGTGATCTTTCTTTTGACCTCATAAGAACTTTCAGATTGAGTGGGTGCATATATACGTAACTTTCTTCCAAATTATAACACTACTTGAGTAGCTTTGTCTTTACTCCTCCCTCCTTGGGGCTGTTGATTTTCGATCATTTATGATGTTCTAGTTTTATGATTCTCTCTCCTCATTCAATATTCTTTTTTTGGGTTATTTTGTTTATTCATTTATCGTCTTCATTTATTTATAATTTATTATGGTTGATGGAAGGGATTTAACATTAGATTGAATAGTTTGTATGGAGGAACCACATATTGAGGGAGATAGAGACTCTTAGGAGGAGCTTATTATTGAAATTACATCTTCAATAGCATCAGTAGCAGCTGTGGTATGCACCGCCAAAAAGTATTACTCAAAATATGTGGATAAGTCAATCTATAGGAATACTTATTATACTCATCGTGATTTTGTGAGTCGTTTACTGGAGTTAGAAGAGGATTGCAAACACAATATTAGGATGAATATAGATTGCATTCAGAGATTTGCTAATATTTTTAGAGAATCGGGTCGTCTTCACGATACCGGTCATTGTACTATTGAAGAACAAAAATCTTCCTACACACGATTTCCCTCAACCAAAGGAACCGTATCATGCATTTCTACATGAAAAGATCTGGAAAGACCGTAGCTCATTACTTTCACATGGTTCTAGATGCTATACTAGACATGCAAAAAGTGTTTATCAAGGATCCTATTTTTGAAGCACCTCAACAAATTCAGAATAATCCTAGATGGATGTCGTATTTCCAAGTACAAAACTTGAATACAATGAATATTAATGAATGTTAAGCTTATATTAATTTAATTTTTACTAATAACTACAACATATTTTAGGATTGCATAGGTGCCATAGACGGCACACATATTCCGATAAGTGTAAGTCCTGAGTATGAAGCTAAGTTTTAAGGTCGTAAGCAACATTCCACCTAAAATGTGTTCGCGGCATGTGACTTCGATCTGAAATTCACATATGTCTTAGCCAGATGGGAAGGTTCAATGGCTGACTCCAGGATATTGGCAGATGCTATCCATAGAGAGAACCCAATTGTCTGTTTGCCAAGTATGAAACTAGAATAGTTGAGGTCATAATTCACATATTCAGCTTTTATTAGAGTAACAATTATCTCAAAAATATTTTTCTTTGTAGGAAAGTATTATCTTGCTGATGCTGGGTTTCCACTCTTATGCAATTTTATTACCCTGTTTTGAGGTGTATACTATCATCTTAATGAAGTTTGGGGTAGAATGCCTCAAACTGAGATGGAGTTATTCAATCATAGGAATTCATCCCTACGGAATCACATTAAACGTGTATTTGGAGTTTTAAAGAAGCGATTTAATATCATACCTATTGTACCTAAGTACTCGTACCAGATGCGGGTGGACATAGTTTTGGCATGTTGTTGTATCCATAATCACATCAGGATGGTAATGCCAGATGATTACCTTTTACAAGCTGTTGATAGAGACCTACTAGAAGAGTCTGTGAATCATGAATCTGAGCGTGTTTACTAAGCTTGAAACAAGAACTTTTCTACTGCATCAGATAAGATAGTAAACCTTAGCAATCAATCCATGTAGCAGTTTAGAGGCAGGTCACACTTGAATCACTTCGCCGCAAATTTTGAAAAGCTTTGAAGTCTGGGATCACCGTCCGAGCATGTGGGTGTTTGTTTAAACTGATACTCTAAAAATTAATTAGTCAAACTCCAATCAACTAAGCCTTACCACAATGAACTAGATTGGCTACCCATATCTCTCGTAAATAATTAAATATGTCCTCAAATAGTCTGAGATGGGGAAAGGGGGATATGGATTTTAAACATTTGAGTTTGAATGTGTAAGAAGTCATATAGTATTGGTGGCAATATTGGTTACTGTAAATATTGATACTGATACGATATAGATCGGCCGGTGTAAATTTAAAAGCGATTCACTTTTTTGCCAATACTCCCAATCTTTAACAATAGGGAAATTATCTAGTACTACCCCTAAAATTGAAAATAATTTGGAGTGACCCCTAAAAATGAAAATAATGTCCATTGCACGCCTAATTTGTAACACCATTAACTAAAAGTGAGAAATGACATTTTTACCCTTATACTTGAAACTCTAAAAGGAGCTCATTTTTACCCTTCCAAACTCTTACATATTATCACCGTTAGTTCAGCTGCGGCCCTAGCTGGGCGATTATAACACTGACAGCAACAGGCAAAAGCTGCGATGGGTAGCTCTGCACCAAATCTTCATCTGCAACCCCAGCTGAAAAAAACCCCATCTTTCTCCTTCTGAAAGGAAGAAAATTATTGAAGTTATTACTTCAATTTATCTCCATGGCTGCTATCAATGATTTCTCAGAAGGGACAAAGGTGTGATGCAGAGTGAACTCAGGCAGTGTGGTTTTGAAACCCTATCGTCCAAGAGTGAGAGTTGGATCAGTGAAGCTCAAATTGTAATTGGAGGCATCGAAATAAGTGAGACCATCACTAAGGTTCCCAAATTCAGGTGGGATTTTTCCCGTCAATTGATTGTAGTAGAGCTCAAGCTGCCACAGACTCTTAAGCTTCACGATATCAGCTGGGATCTTGCCGGATAGATTGTTATCGGTGAGTTCTAGGTCAATGAGTCCAATGAGATTTCTGATGCCTTTGGGAATAGTTCCTTCGAGACTGCAATTGGAGAGGTACAACCAGAACAACTTTTGGAGCTTCAAAACCTCCAGCGGGAATGGAGCATTGTCGAAGAAATTGTCGCCGAGACTCAGAAAGGTGAGATTTGTCATGTTTGCTAGTGAATTCCATGGGAAAGGACCGGAAATCCCACCAAAATTCAAGCTCAGCAGTTCTAATTGGGTTAGAGTGAATAAATCAGGGATTGTTGTACAGGAGAAGGAATTGTACCCAAGATCTAAGTACCACAAGTAACTGCAATTCCTCAAAGCTTCTGTGATGGTACTGTACAAGAAATTCGATCCAAGTTCCAGTTTCTGCAAGTACGGAAGCTGAAAGAGGGAGTTCAAGGGGATAACACCGACCAGATTTCTGTTACCCAGTTCAATACTTGTTACTAAACCGTCCAATTTACAGGAAATTCCAATGAAATTGCAAGGTTGATTATTTGGTGTCCATGAATAAAAAATAATGGTGTCTGATCTCCGAAACGCAGCTTTGAATTTGATGTCAAAATCATCTGATTGGGCAACATATAAGAGAGACAATAAGAAGAGAAGAAGTAGAACCATAGACATGGAGGACGGTGAAGGTAGAGAATAAACCCTTATTCTCATCTAGGTCGCCTCCTATATCCTCTTCCTTTCTTCTTCGCAGGTATACGGAGCAGAGGTAGTCGGAGCACATCAGCGGTAGTCGAAGCAGATTGTAATCGAAGGTCAGTATAATAACTTAACATAACCATAAAGATAGATTGGCCATTTAGTGAGAAAATGATTGTTGACATCATCACTTAATGCCTTAAACCTAACGGAATGGGTTTTTTAGATATAATTTTGAGAAAGTGAGGGGTCTATTAGACATTATTTTCATTTTTGGGGGTCACTCCAAGTTATTTTCAATTTTAAGGGTGGTACTGGATAATTTCCCTTAACAATATCATATCGTTATCAGGTACCAATGATACCAATACAGCCAATACGATACTAATACAGTAATACCTTGATCCATGAATGGTACAACTGAGGGTGATTGAATGTTTGGGTCTGTCTGTGACACACAAAAGAGCATCTTTAGTGAGCTTCATAATGGTAGCCACTCCATATGTGCTTTAACGTGCAGGATACTGAGGGCTTGACAATAAACATTCTATCTACAACCTAGTATTACTCAATTCTCTTAGCAAAAGATTCTATTTTGCAGTAGTAATTAAGAAACAAAGATGGTATTCATTCTTCTCATAGATGTTATATCTCTGGGTGAAATTGGGTTATATATTCTTTTCTCCTTCTTCTATTTTCGTTTATTTTAGGAGTTTCACCTAGTCCTTAAGCCATGATCAAAGTTGTCTTCTTTCAATTGGACAGACCATTCATTCCTGTCAAACCCATTTAAACCCTCTCATAGTAAATTGGACAGCTTATCGAGTATAAAATTAGTTTTCACATGAATTCAATAGTCTATTAGCACAATTTCTCTAAAAGTCCTACATAACCGATCACAAGACTTTCAATATTTTAAGAGGAAAAATAACACAAATAATCTAGAGCACCAGTGATAGATCTGATGTGGAGCGACTCTACTATCGTCTCCAATTGTCTTATACTGTATATTTATCTTTCTTCACAATTCAAATGATCTTATAATTGAGCAAAATAGAAAATAAGATTTTCAGTATATAGAGAAAGTAGAGCACTCCCAATAGTATTAAGCTGCCTAACGAAGCTAGAGAAATTGGTGTGCTTGAAGTATCTGGGAAGTAACTCCTTAGAAAACGAAGTCACTATGAAATGATGGAATCAGTGGTGGGATCTTCGACCATATTGCAACAAAGATGAGGGGAAGGGGAACTACTCTCGTCGATTGGATTAAGGCCATGGTTCGAAATCTCACTGAAATTTCACTGGAATTTCAGTTTTTTTTTTTTTTTTTTTTTTTTTTTTGCCAAAATGAAATAAGGCCCGAAATAACATTTGTAGAAAATTTCAATATCGTTTCGGTATCTCGCATATCTCGGTACATTCCATGTGTTATAAATACCATATCTCGGTCGAAATTTCGACTCTGTCTCGCCTGTCTCGATGGTTCCTGTTCCATTTGCATATTTTGAAAGAAAAAACACTCTAAGTCTCCAACAAGCCT
>NC_056561.1:6860127-6886896 GCF_013358625.1 Macadamia integrifolia
TAACCCGGCAGTCACTGAGAGGGGGGGTGAATCAGTGAGTCCAATTCCGATCCCCAAAAACCTATCTGATGTCTGGCCAAGAAAAACCTGATATACCTGTCCCTGTTTGTACACAGTCGTATGCACACTCAGCCTCTCATAGGCACTTCCAAGTGTGCACACCCATTCCACATTTCACGTACTTCAATATAAAATGCAAACAACAAGCACCCACAACACAGGATTTTTACGAGGTTCGGCAATTTGCCTACATCCCCGGAGTAGTGCCTGTAAAGGCTTCGTACCTACTCAATACACTACTTTTGACTGCACCCACAGTCGGGAGCACTCACACCCAATTTTCTCAAGCTGAAGCTGAGATGGCACTCGTAGTGCCGATACAATGTGTAGCACCCACTACACGGGAGCACCCACTCCCGGTGCTTAGCACCCACTAAGCACACAATAAATAATACAATTAAATTGGGCTTATATCAATGCCCTACAGTCAAGCTCTGCCTAGCATATGCATCCACAACTAGCTAGCATGCTTACAGTTCATCCACAACTAACCTAGCATGTATACATTCATCCACAACTAACCTAGCATGTATACATTCATCCACAACTAACCCTAACATACATACATATATGTAATGTAAAATCAAAGGTTAGAGAATCTCACAACCGATTTCCTGGGATGACTGGAAACTTGTACTGACAAGTTTGGTGCTCACACCTTCTCTCTCCTTGGCTTCTTGCTCTTCAAAGCAAACACATCCTTGCTTTCTTCTCTTCTTCCTTGGCTTTGAGTTAATGTACCATTAACACACTTCAACCACCTCTTTTACCTCCTTTAATGGCCTAAGAACATTTATCATCAAGAACGTATGTTCATTCAAGGACCAACAAAGAGGGGAAAACTTCTCCTACCAAAACCATAACCTTTCTTCACTCAAACCTCATATTTATTGCTTCCATGGTGTAGGGCTTGTAAAAACGAAGAAGCTGCAACTTGGTTCACCCAAATCCGAGTTAAAATGAGGGAGATATGACCATTTGAAGTTGGAGCAATGAGGTAGCCTGAATGGAATCTTCGTAGGGGTGGCGTAGGCTACATCGGCGGCGCGTGCAACAGGGGCGAAATCTGACCGTAGATCTCATATAAAGATCTTATAATCCAAGCTGTCCGATTAAACCAACGGACAATAGATCCAAACCGTTAGATTTGAATCTCGATAACGTCATTATGACGTAGGCGCCGACATCGTCAAAAGTGTTGTCGATCTATGATTGGTTGCTTTTTCGGATTTTAAGGGAGCTTGTCTCCCACTCACAAAAGTGAAAAGGCTTATTGACCGTTGGATCCGAATCCTCCATGTTGGCTTTAATATGATTTTATGAGATCATTAAGATTGGAATCTTCTTTATATCTTCTATACACGCGCGAAGCACACTAACATACTTTGATAAGGTGTAGCGCCAGTGGATCAAGAATTATGCACCTAACCAATCAAATCCTACGCGCAAGCATCTATCTCGTCCATATCACACCAAAATTTCATCAGCCTTTGGATGGGCATCAAGCCTATGTGGTCGAATCTTGACCATTCATTTCACTTCCCTTTACTCCTCTTTATTACAATCAAGCCCCTGCCTCTATATGTTTCAATGCTTAAAGACCCCTTGCAACTCAGACCTTCAAAATATTTAAATTACACAAAAACTCTTCAAATTTCAAAAATAAATTCCGAAAAATCCACCCAACACCGAGAGCAACTGATGGATTTTCGGTTTGGATTTTCGTATCGACTTTTAGGAAATACTTATAACTTTTTTATACGATATCTGATCAAGATGAAACGAAGTGCGTTGGAATCGTAACTGGATGCTCTACGACTTTTCAGAAGACTCAATCATCTGAATCATCCATGTAAAAAGACCAAAATGCCCCTATACATTTCCAATGATGTATCTTTCTCATATGGAATCGAAACGCGATGAAATCAGAACTGTTGGAAAGATTGTATTTTTGTCGTATTGTTACATGTAGAACACTTCCTTTAAAAAATTCATTTTCAATGCCGAAACTACCCTTGACTACCACAAATGCCGTAACTTTTTCATACGGTATCAGAATATGACGAAATCAAATGCACTGGACTAGGTAAATTACAATCTATTTTTTTCATGAAGAACCGATCTTCCAAAAATGTCATTTCCATTACCGAAAATGCCCCCGAGCATAAATAGGCCAATTTTGCCAGTTCTGACCCAGAAACCCGCATCACCTATTATTGATGTATTAAACCACTCCATGCATACCAAGCTGCTCTGTTATCTCATCGGTGACATTGGACACTTTGCCAGTTTTGACCCAGAAACCCGCATCACCTATTAATGATGTATTAAATCACTCCATGCATACCAAACTGCTCTGTTATCTCATCGGTGACGTTGGACACTGCCATGTCATCATTTTCATCCACGTCATCCAAACTGGCCATGTCATTACCGCCATGTGGCCGAGTTGCCAACAACGACAACCATAAAACAACAATTTTGACTTCTATTGGACTCCTACAAGATCTACACATTCAAAGCTTAGGAAAGTTAAATTCTTTCTCCAAAACTAGGTAGAATTTTCAGAATAAGTTACCCACCAAGTTTTTTGCATTTTTATATTCTAAGCATATTTATTAACCTTAAAATGAATAAGTTACCCACCAAGTTTCAGGTCAAAATATGGCAGTTTGGCCACGGAAATAAACAAAAAAAAAATAAATAAATAAAAATACACTATTTTGGTTGAAATTTCTTAGAAACAAAACGAAACTTCAGTTTCTGAATCCATTGAAACACCGAAACAAAATAAGATTTCAAAACCTTGATTGAGGCCCACATGTTAGGTTATCGCCTAATCCCTTCTAAACAAACAGGCAATTCAAGCGGCTATGAACCCTAAACCTAATAAACCAAATAGTAGAGAGAGAGAGAGAGAGAGCATACAGCCAAAATAGATACCAAGAGTGCTTTGGAATTATCTGGTTTTTTTCCCAGTGCCCCCGTGCGCATCCAACGGTCGAGGTGTTGTCAGCCATCAGATTAGCGCTGGGCGGTCTGGATTCTGGATGCTGTTATCCATTTTTCAGGAAGTCCAAATCAGAATCGGATTGTGCATTCTATCTGAGATTTTATAAATATGTGTTAAAAGGCTTTTTGATATAAGAATTAGGGTTACAAGGACGAGAAGAAACGAAAGGAAGTTGATCGAATATGGAGGAGATGACCCCAAAGCAAGCGAGGAGGAGGAGGAGGAGGAGGAGCCATAATAATACAGCAAGAAATTCTGATTCTGATGCAGCAGGTATGATTATGAATCTCCCTCGGGACATTATTTATGAGATTTTGAGTAGACTTCCCATTGAATCTGTTCTCCGATGCATGAGTGTATGCAAATTCTGGCCTACCTGTCGATATGATTCTTATTTCATTGACCTCCACTTCACTAAATCCATGATGCATCATCGACCACCCACTCTTGTTCTTACAAAGTCATCACTATTTCCACCAATGGACTATAAGATGAGCAGCCAACTCATGTTGAGTGCTGAGGAAGGGGAAGGTGGTGACTGGAGGAAAGCCACACACATCCCAATTGGGGATTTTGAACTGCTGAAAAGGGAATATATTGATATCGTGGGTTCTTGCAACGGTTTTCTCTGTATTGCGCCACGGAAGGGTTTGGTTCACATCTGCCTCTATAATCCCATTACAAGAGAGACTATGAAGTTGCCCAAATCACATCTTTTTATACCCCCAAAAAACTCAAGCACAGAAATCCAAAATAGTTTTGGTTTTGGTATCGGCAGCTTAAGCAAGAAATATAAAGTGATCGTAGTTTATGACTTATTCCGTTACGATTGCAGCAAGATTATAAGTTATAGTGAGATAATTACAGTGGGTGAAAGTTCATGGAGAAAGTTAGACTTCCCAACATTATCATATCATCAACTATTAGCAGATCCGGTGCTTTTGGATGGAACCCTTTATCGGCTCATAGCCAGTGATGATGACCACTTTAATCAGTATGTTCTTGCGTTAGACATTGACAGTGAGAAGTTTTGGACTATCGATTGCTGTCCTCTTCCTATTAGAAGAGAGTCTATAAGAAGAAGATATTTAGTTCCAATGGATGGATCTCTTGCCTTAATTGATAATTATGCCTGCACAAATCCATGGCGTATGGATATATGGTTACTTGAGGGTAGTAAGACCATGGGGTTCTCATTTACTTTAACTACTTACGATATGTCAGAATTAGTCCGTTGGGGAGATTTTTTCACAGTTATGGGTAAACACGGCTACGATACATTCCTGCTAAATGTATCTAGGGTCGAGGATGGGAGTCCTACAATGAAGTCCTCCGTTATTCTCTACCCTCCAAGGAAGAAGCAGCAGTATTTCTGTGTTCAAGGAGGACTATATGAATCTGATTTGTTTCTGAAAAGTTGGATGGTGCCGTCCCTCAAATCACTAAGTCTCTGAATCTATGGTAGATAGTTATTTAAATTGAGTAATCATGTATAAATTGATCTTTGTTAGATTCGTAGAAGAGCCTGAGCGACCTTTCTTTCCTATCATTTTATATTGACATATTGTATTTGAGTACTACTACTATTGTTTTCATTATTAATGGATTGCTTGAGATTCTTATGTATTTTTGTCACAGATTTTGATTATGTAAGATATGAATTCTTCTTCTCCCCACACCAACCTCTGAGGTTGCTCAGATGTTGTTGCCTATACATAGATGTGCTTTCCTTATGTAGAATTATTTTCACCATTTAGGTTTTTGTGTTTCATAATCTGTTCTTGCCTCTAAGCTTCCTACAGAGTTTAGACAATGTTATGATCAGACTTTTATAACCTGGGATCTAAGACAAATGACTTGAAAATATCTAAAACAGAGGGGGCCTTGAAGGATTCTGATCTTATGCCTAATGGCCCAACAGCCTGGATCGGAAATCACAAGCCATAAGCACATGCTAAACCGTTCCATTTCCTTATTACAAAAATAACAGTAAGGATTACTATGAAAATAAATGATTAATTTAACTAAAATATATTCTAATAATGTTAAATGTTCACTGTTGAGTGTATATACTTCAAAAAAAAAAAAAAAAAAAAAAGACTATTGGGTGTATACATCTAAATTTTAATTAAAAAAACATGATTCATGACCATGACATCTCCAAGTCGGATCTTATCATTGCCAGCCAAGAGACAATGAATGATGGACTTCATAATTTTTTTTTTTTTTTTTTTTTTGAAAGACACACTTCTATTCTATCTTGTCTCATTTAATTTATTTATTTGGATTGCTTGAGAAAGACTAGTATGGAAATGAGAGGGGAAAATTTGACATGACTCGCTCCGAGTCACCAGGTTTTGAAGATGATGAGTCAAGTCACAAAACCTGTTTTCCAACAATGATCTTAACACAAATAGCTCTAGGCAAAATTTTCCGAAGAAACATATGAAACTTCAATTAGCCTGGTACTGAAATCCTAACACCCACCTGTAATCCTATGCACCTCAGCCCTGCCATTCCCTCATCCTTGTACATTAATTCCCACACCAATCATCTGTGTCCTATCTACCTCTTCTCAGCAAGGATAAAATTTCGTTGCTGCCAGGCAACCACGTTTGGCCGCCAATAAAAAGAATCTAGAAGGGCATTGTTTTAAATATTAAAATTTAGAAGGATATTTGTGAACCCTAAGGTGAAGATGAATTATTTCATTTCATTGGTTGCCACTTAGGCAGCAACCTAATTTTTTCCCTTAGTAGCATGCCTGGGACTCACCCCCTATCCCATTTATTACAAGGTTCTGAAGCCATGTCAACTATCATGTCCCTTCTCCCCATACTATCAAATTTCCATATTTTTCATCCAAGCCCATCCCACGTCCCCACATCCCATCATCCGTAGCCTAAAGCCCTCAACCATTAAGATTTCTTGCCTCTCCCAACCCTCTCAAAGCCCACCGCCCAAACCAGCTTGTCTACTTGTGTAATACCCAGGAATCCCAGGTACTTCCCTTGGTCCTCGACCCAACAATCAGAAAGTCCTTGAACAACAAAGCCATAATCCCCCAACCAATCAACTCCCAGTCTAAATCCAACAGAAGGAGAAAACGTCAGCTCAACTCTCAAACCTTGTCCCCAAAAGGATTTGAAATTATGTTATGGGCTGCCTTGAGACACTTTCCCATATGTTACGGAAGTCTTCATCATCGTCGTGCAACTCCTTGAGGCAATCAAAACCTATAACTTCCGAGTGCATGGTGACTAGCATGGTTGCTTGACAACTCATAGCATCGGCCACTCGATTTGACGCACCGAATTTGTGTTTGATAGGGTAGGTAAACTTTGCCAAGTATGACGCTCATTGGGCGTGCATCCTGTGCAGGTGCTTCTGAGTTTGAAGTTATTTCAAACTTTCATGGTCATTGTAGACTATGAATTCCTTTGGCAGCAAAATATTGTTCCCATGTCTTGAAAGATTGAATCATTGCATATAATTCTTGCTCTTAGGTGCTCCACTTTTGTCTCGCCTCGTTGAGCTTCTCACTGAAGTAGACCACTGGTTGTCATTCTTGGGAGAGTACACCGCCAATGCCTACGCCACATGCATCGCATTCAATCTCGAACATCTTCCCAAAATTGGGTAGTGCAAGCACTGGGGCCGTCATCAACTTCATTTTAATATTGGTAAAACATTGTTCGTACTCGTCATTCCATTGAAACTTCTCTTTTTTCAAAAAACCACTTATTGGAGCAACCATATTGCTGAAATTGCGAATAAAGTGACGATAAAAGGAAGCAAGGCCAAGGAAGCTGTGGACGTCTCTGATGGAGGTTGGTTCGACTGGATCGACCATGACCTGATGGGTCGACTCGCCACTTAGAGTATATAATGTACTGTTGTCTTGTTGATAAAATCATTGTATTTTGGGGGTTTTTTGAGCTAGGGTTTTAGGACGAGTTTTCTCGCCGCTACTTGGGTGTAATCTCTTTTCTGCTTGATGAAGCATCTTCTTCTTCACCTGAGGAGGTAACACACCACACTGGTGTGTGAACCTTGTTAAATCTCTGTATCATGTGGATCTTTTGTCTATTTATTTTCGTATTTCTTAGTATTTGATCTAACAAATAATGTATTATATTAATGGTTTTTTTTTCTTCTCAAAATAGATTATCATAAATAGGGGAGCATTCCCTCCAAAGTGTGTGTACTTTATGAGCTGGAACGGATATTATGAGAAACCATGGGGAAGGGTATTATGCACGGCTGGGTATAATGCATGGCCATGCACAAAGCTATTGGAATGGAGAATTAATGAGGGTCTACGGTGCACCACTTAACTCCATCGATGAGTCTGCTAATGAAGGGATTGATGATACAACACCCCAAAATCATTTTTGACAAGTTCAATATATTCGCATATCATAGATCGTAAAGTTTATATGATGATCTGATTTAGCCTCTTCAGATTTTTCTTCTAGCTTGATTCGACTGTAGAGATAGGCCGAGGATTTTGTTATAAAGTTCTTTCCATGTTTTTATTATTTTTGGACTTCATTGAATATATTTTCATCCATCCAAAAAAATTATGTTGAATTCCAGAGTTTGATATCAGAATTGGAGACCTTAATTGATGCAAATAGTAATGAAGTTTGGATGCTTAAAATGTGACATGGTTACTGACCAAAAAAAGGGTAATGACTAAGTCCAAGGAAAAGGTCAATGCAAGGAGGGGAAGCATCTCTTCTTGTTGGGGTGGTGGCAATCAGTACAATATGGTGCTAGCCTAAATCCAAGGGAAAGGTCACTCGGATTCTGACCCCATTGCCGCCCTCCCCCTTGGAACTTCTAGGCCATACGGGTGTTAATTATAGCCCTAGACCGATAGGCCCAATCGGACTTGACTATTTAAAGCCTACATTGCCCAATTAATAAACATGTTGACCTCAACACATTTATGAATATGTAGTTTTCAGTTCAAGGGTGCTACTCGATGGGTGATTGATAGTCCGACTTTATTCGATATGTTTAAGGCCCATTTATAGCCTGTTTATAGCTCATTTAGAGCTTGTTTACTAAGCTTGACATGTTTAAAGACCACTTAAAGACTGATTATAGCATGTTTAGAGTCTGATATAGCCCATTTAGGGATAAATGTGTTATTAGCTCATTTAAAGCCCGATTTTTAGTAGTTGGATTAAAGATCGATACTTGATCGACCGTTTATAAATGAGACCATGCCAAGCATATCAGGACCTATTACTTAAACGAGCCAATCACAGTATAATGTTCTAAAATGGGAAAGCCCTATTAGACCGGACTAAAACCAACCTGACTTGACCGATTGACATCCCTACCCTGGCCATCCTCTTGGGCTGCCACCTCAGTTGCCGATGGGCCTTCCTTAAGATTTGATGAGAAAAAAAAAATATGTAATGGGAATAATTGGTATACCCACTCTCGGTTGTCGAAATCAAAAGAATGTGGATAACACCTCCCCCATTATTTTGAAGAAACCAAATTTTTTAATTTTTATTTGACAACAGTTAGTTATTTATCCTCTTCTTCCTTCTTTGGTAGGTATTTAACCTCCTTGAACGAAATACAGAGGGACAAGTCACCCACATTCCATGAATGTTGTGAGATGAAGTTTGAAGTTACGGCCAGATGGAGAGAATCCAATTCGATTAGACTCAAGTCAATTTAGCCGGCACGACTTATGAGTCATTCACCTTCATCCTTAGGCATCTAGCAGGAGCTAAATCTCTTTTCATAGTACATAAAGGTGCTCCCTAAAGAGCTTGTTCAGGCCTCACGCACGGGTATGAATTAAACGTAGTGAAAGAGAGAACGCTATGGATGACGTGGATGATGCTTTGTTTGTTTCTTGTAATGCGTTGAGCTGTTTCATGGATATTCCTTCGCTTCTTTTCTTTGGTGGATCGGATTCTAATCTGGTTCAAACTATAATGATCGATGAACAGAACGAAGATGAGTCGACCAACAAAGTGATTGATACTCTATTGTCCCACTGTTACTTTTATCTCTTCTAAGAATTGCCTGGCCGGGAAGAAGCCCAACATAGATCCGTCAAGTTCTTGCCCCCCTCAATCGACTACGTCGGTTCTCTCAGAGTAACAACAATGTAGGGCCACGTGATATGAAGACTACATTGCGCCAAGTTGCCAACACAGTGGAGTACCTGCATGAGGGTTGTCACTTTATCAACTCCTCTCATGTGCATTGGTGGGACCCCTGTTGACTCCTCCGGGGGTATGTGTTTGCGCCTATATGGGTCTACTGTGTAGTGATCAAACAGGCCTTTGAACTTGAACCCAAAAAGTTCCAAAGGAAGATGCTTGATCTGTGAGAATTAGATAAAACATCAACCCTCAATGTGCAGAAACTTAACATACAAACATACTCACATATATTGAGCTCCAATTAAATTAACATGTGGCTGAGATTTAGGGCCTTGTAGGGTGCCTTGGATTGAAGGGCCAGGACGGAAGTAAATTTTTTTGGTGTGTGTGTGTGTGTGTCTGTGTGTGAAGAAGAAGAAGAAAAAAAATATAAAGAAAAAAAAACTGTACCAAAACTAAATTGAATTGGTCAAACCAATTGAAAAAGTTCAAATTGAACCAAATTAATTCTTTATTGATCCGGTTTTGATTTGGGGTATTATGGAACCGGCTGAAAACTGTAACGCACAGGACCGATTGAAAATTATTCCAAATTTGAACTATAACCAAATTGATAAGAAATCGATACCAACCCAGAAACCCAAAAAAATGATGTTCTAACCGAAATAAATTGAATCGAACTCAATAGCAAACTGATAACAACCAATAAGAAAAAAATCAAGATAAGTCCATACCTTCCCTTATTGGTATGATTTTGAATTTATCCAATGTCACCCCAAAACTAATTCAACCTAATCGAAACAAATCATACCAAACCAATCAATTGACACTATATAGTAGGTATTTAGGGATTAAGAGGCATGGGATGAAACTTTGCAATATTTAATACAGAGCATATGGAGTGTCCAAAGTTGAATATTCTACCAATTGGAGTCAATTAAACAAGCCGACAAGGGTCGTGAGTCATTGACACATAATCAATCTAACTTGGGCATCAAGTGTAAGAAACATAATTTAGGCAATAGGTATAAGCCTATGATAAACATTTAATAAATATTATTAAATGAAGAAGGAGAGTATCACTTACAGACCAAAATAAGGATGCACAAATGTAAATAGAAAACCTCCAAAAATATAGATTTGACTTGTATCAAAATACTCTCCTTAAGGTATTTGAACGCCCCGTATTTGTATGTAACCGGGTTGACCACACGTCCTCACCTCCAAGATAAATCAACTCTCCGAACACTTAAGGTGCAACTCCAATAAGTATTTGCAATAGGGAAAAACGAAGGTAATACTCACTATTTGTACTATATACGAAAAGTATAAAACATAGTGTTTTTTGCATAAAAACAGAGGTTGTTTGTCTGCAAAACACTAAGTAAATGTGTTGACAAAGAGCACTTTCACCCAACAAAGAGAATCCTAAAACGTTAACAGAGAGCAATCTCGTTTTGACTTCTTTTATTATATAAGAGCATTTCTAATATCAATGGGTGTGAACCTAATGTACAGGTACGTATGGGTTCTTTCATGTATATACATATTCGAATTTTGTGTAAAAAGATATATCTCTTGACACCCACACCTGTCCCAGATTGGCTCGGCTCGTGCACGTGCCGAAGGGCTTGCACTCTTAAGAAACTATCCTTTTTATATACCCTTCACACTTTTCATCTCCAAGCAATGTGGGATTAATTTTGTGAAAAGTTACTTTACTCCTTTTCAACTTGTCCTTACTCGTGGACAAACAATTTTCAAAAAGCAAAAAGGGGAAAAAGGGTTTTGACATTATTTGAAACTTTAGTACTAAAGTAATTATTATATTTTATAATATATAAAATCCAACATCAAGAAAACTTGTTATATATTTTCACTCTTTTTGAGATTTTTTTTCAACCATCATCCACTAAAGCTTGTTCTTGGCTATGGAGGAGAAAATGGCTGCTGTTTCATCAACTTCTTGTCCCTTATTAAACTGTTTTATAGATCTTCTATCCCAGATCGGATTTTGAAGTTTACACTGAGATTATTAGGAAACAAGAGGATGATCAGTCTCCCACACAAGCAATTGTTACTGCCCAGAAACATTTTCGCCAACTTCAATATTTTCGTACACCATAAATAATAAGTTGGGGATTCTACGTTTTGTGATTGAGTCTTTTTTTTTGGTCAAAATTAATTGAGTCATGGCCTACTTCATAATGTAACAGGTGCAAAAGCTCAAGTTTTTGCAGTTTTTTCTTTTAATTAATATGTTTGTTGAGTAGATTACTAATTTCCCAGTTCTAATGCCTATATTTGAATTCTAAATTTCTAATTGGAGAAGGTTAGTGTAGTAATGTATTTGAAAATTTAAAAGATGGGGGAAATAATTAGAACTAGTCGAATGGCTCATGTGCTAGACACGGGAAAAATGACAATCCTACTCGTGTGAAATATGAAATACCTTATCCTATTGATGTCCTTGTGGAATCCTTATTGACTCCATGTAGGTGCAAGGGCCATGCGTCCAGGTGGCATTCTTCTTCCCATTTAAAATATGGGCAAAAGAGTGGTTCCTAATTGCATATCCCTGTGCCGAGATGGAAAGTGGAAAAATTACACTCCCACCCTTAGTCTTTATGCTCATATGCACCCCCTCATTGATTCCTTTGCAACTAGGTGTAGTACCTTTCCCCTTAAAAGATATTGAAATTCCAGAGTTTAATAGGGAATGGTGAAAAGAAAGGGGAATCTCCATGGGCACTTCATGCATGCTACTTACCCAACATGTGTTAAGGGGATATGGGTCCCCCAATTAATTTTGTTAATTTTCTTTCATCCCCTTGACACATGTTGTGTTAGCAATATATTTCAAATAGTCACAGATTCCCTTTACTTGTGGGTGGATTTTTTTTTTTTTTTTTTTTTTTTTTTTTTAATAAACAACTTAGATATTATGATAATAATAAAAAAATGTCAAGAAGCTTACCATCTCGGTCAAAAAAGAATACTTGCTTTGTTTTCACATCAGGTTGGACCTCAATTCCTTTTTCCAACAGTACCAATTTTAACCAATTCTAATTTAGCCAAATCGATCTTGGTGATGCATTAAATAGTTAAAATACTCCTATTGTTATAAAATTGGTGGAATTCGTTTTTGTAAATTTACTCTTTTTTGCCATTTTTTATAACACATATCTTCTTCGAAAGAGGGTAACGAAAAGAGAATAAAAAAGGCATTTCAAAACCCTTCGTTACCTTGCTGGTTTGAACTAGGGGTGAGAAGTTTGACCCTGACAACTCGAACCCGCCCTGGCCCGTCTTGAGCCTGAGCAGGGTTTGGGCCAAGCTTTTTGACCCTGAGGGCAAGTTAGGATTGAAAAACCCGAGCCCTGGGTTAGGGTTGGGTTGGGTTGGGTTGGGTTAGGGTTAAGGCCTCAAACAGGCCCAACCCGACCCAACCTAGCTCAAAATTTTGCATCTTTATAATAGATATTAGGGCTCCACTAGGTATTTTATTTTTGTATAATATTTTAATATATGCCACATGAATGGAAAAAATATGTCAATCAAGGTTAATCCAACCATTACAGAAGCCAAGGTCAACCCAACCCAAGCCAACTCAACCCAACCTGGCCTTGATAAGATCAATTAGGGCCCTGTTGGGTTGGTACTAACCCGGTAGGGTTGGGCCTAAACATGAATCCGACACAAGGTTAGGTTGGGTCTTGGTCAAGGATTAAAGTATCGATATCGGTCGTCGTATCGATCGGTCAAAATTAAGATATGTATTGGAGGGTATCGTATTGTATCGGAGATACGTTAAGATACACTAAAGATACGCACATAAATGGATAGGAAACACATTTTTATACACTTTTGCATAAAAAAATAATTAAAAAAAATTATATATAACATGTATTATGCATAAACAGTAAATTGAGAGTATCGCACTAAGAATCCGAGGTTTGTAATTGTCCCATAAATGTAAAATCCTTGTTCCCAACCTTGATTTCCACTTTAATTAGAGAGAAAAATGGTTGGCAGCAATTTTGGAACAAAAACACCTCAAAAATTTGTGTTTTTCTAAAAAATTACCCATTTTGGCCATTTTATGACCGTATCGGTACGTATCGGTGTGTATCGGTCGACACATACCGATACGCACCGATACATACTAATACGTACCGATACATACCGAAACGAACATTTCACTTCAATTTTGAATTTTTCATACAGTATCGGTACGTATCGGTGCGTATCGGTGGTGTATTGGTGCTTATCGATGCGTATCGTAGGATACGTATCGATACATAAGGGTTTTAAAATTTTCATATATCGTATCAGTATGTATCGTGCCGATGCCTATCGATACAGATACGTATCGGCCGATACAACATGATACGTATCGATACTTTAAACCATGGTCTTTGTTGAATTTTGAAGACCTATGGTTGGATTAGGGTTTTAAGAAACCCTAGCCTATTTCACCCCTCGTTTGAACGGAGGAATCATAGATTGTAGAGCTTTACATCGATAAACAATGAGCCAGTTGACATTTAAGACCCAAAAAGCAAAATGTCACTATTTTATGAATTTTCGATGGTATATCAGCATCTATCTGACGACTTTTTGGTTTTTATAAAAATGAATTTCTGTTATGACAAATTTTTTTATACAGTGATGATTAGGGGTGAAATAGGGTCGGGTTGGGTCGGGTTTTTAATCCAGGTTTCTTAAAACCCTAACCCAACCTAGGTTCTCAAAATTCAATCTAGGCCTAATCCAACTTTGTCGGATTCATGTTCAGGCCCAATCCTATCGGTTTCATACCAACCCAGCCCCTGTCAAGGCCCAATTGGATCGGGCTGGGCTGAATTGGGATGACCCTGGCTTTTGCAATGGTTGTTTTAACATTGACCTTTTTTTATCATTCATATCTTATACATTAAAAAATTATAGAAAAATGAAATATCAATAGGAATCCTAAATTATAATATAAAAATTAAGGGTTAAATTTTAGTTTGGGTTGGGTTTTTTCAACCCTAACCTGCCCTCAGGTCAAAAAACTTGGCCCAAGTGTTGTTTGGACTCTCAGGTATGGCCAAAGCGGGTTTGGATTGTCAAAGCCAAACTCACACTTAGTGACGATTCTATACAAGCTTTAAAACGAAAATTCCACATCAACCAAATGGGTTGGGTTATCTGTCCCCTCAGCCTGACTGAACCGACCCGCTCAAATTGCTTTACATTTGGGTTTGGTATCCAGAAAAGAACCAACTCGCCACCGGGCCGGTCCTAGAGATAACCGGAGAAGGTTTGGTGCTGGGGGAATTGTATGAGCTTCCTTGTTGCAGAGGCTGAACGGTTGGTTGAGAAGGGAATATAATCCGGTGCTTCTATTTCATCAAAGAAGATGATTACAATCAACTGAAAAGTCAACATATTGCTTAATAACTATCGATTTCGAATATCTTCCAGCGGTGTGATTTCATTTGGGTTTTGATAGCATTACTGGATCAGACCTCTTGATTGAAGATGTCGTTTAGAGCGTCGAATTCCACCTTGTTCTCCTCTCTCGCTCTGTATTCTGTACATTCTTTGTAGCTTCTGGAGAGGTGAAATTAAATCTTTTTCGAATCTATTTTCAAGCCACAGATCTATATGCTGAATCAAGAAAGCTCCCCAGATTGTTCTCTTCCATTCTTCAAAGCAAAATTTGTTTTTAGTTTCTGTTTTTCTGTGAATTCTAACTATCTTACGATGAATTTTATTATGTGTATAGTCTAGTTCGCTCCGATTCTGGAAGTATTCAATAATGGGGCTATCGTCCACCACTACTGGCAGTGAAGGATTTCAATTTTGTGTGTTTGATCTAAGAAGGGGACAACATGAAGGACAGGAGCTTGACAAGATTTTATTCTTTTTTCCTGCTGATTTGCCCTTCTCCACGCAACTTTCCGTAATTGGGCTTAGCGAAGGACTTATCACCTTTACAAGGTTAGTAGAATCATTCTGGTGATTTCTCTTTTCACTTTTATATTGAGATTATTCATTTCTCTGGCAAACCTTGTGAAAATATGATTCGGAAGGAAAAATACACATCTGGGTTTCATGAGCTCTGTCTTTAGCATTTTCATACACTTCGGTTTAGTGTGTCTTAGAATGTGTGAATAAATGAAATTCATACCATTCGCATTATGTAATCTCTGATCCAAATAATTAGCAATATAAATTTGGCCTTGTGAATTTATTTATACAACAGGCGATAATTAAAGAACACTCTTTGATGATAATGGGTACAGCTTAATATTCCTGGAAACTTCAATTCTGTCTGTGAAGCAGGGCCCTTTAGCTTTGTTGTCATGCTGTATTCGTTGACGCTAACTCGAATGGAAAAGTGCCTCAAGCACTGAAAATTCAACTAACAATTCAGCCTTATCCCAGCTAAATGGGTTCGGCTACATAGATCCTTGCACTCCAAGCAGCTCTATTGGAGATCATACTTGATACAAGGCCTAAGAGCTATGCATGTCTTTCCTCACTACTTCTCCCCGAGTCATTTTAGGTTTGTCTTTGGCTCTTTTCGCCCCTTCATTCTGAATCAAATCTCTCCTTCGTATTGGAACATTTAATGGCCTGGGTTGAACATCTCCATGCCACCTCAAGTGACTTCCTTGTAGTTTTTATGTATCAGCGTTACTCCCAAATTAGTTCTAATTTGATCATGCCTTACTTTATCCTTCTTAGTTTTGTCACACGTCCATCTTAACATCTTCACCTCGTCTACGCTGAGTTTATCTATATAATGCTTCTCAACATCCCAACAATATGCACTGTTCATTATAGCCAGTCGTATGATTGTCTTATGTATATTTAAATATGTCCACATATTTACTTGAATCAATTTGGCCACCACACCAATCATTCGCCAAATTGATTATAATCAATCAATTTGGGAATTATAGCCAGTCATATGATTGGTGTGGTGGCCAGTCGTATGATTGTCCTATGAAGTTCCCTGTACACAAAAGATAATGGGAAACTGCAAAGCCACAAGGGCTCACATACACTGGGACCATAGCAGCGCATATCGAATTCCATCAGCAAAGAGTAACGAGTAAAAAAACCAATTTCATCCATCAACATAAGGAAATCTAGTTATGAACAAAACAAAGTGATGGTTCTTGTTAGGAGATAACTTTGAGATTCTGCTAAAGGATTCAAAACAGAATCTGGCATAGATTCACTCATCTTCTTTGATCATTCGCTTCTGTTATTATCAGAAATCCACCATTCCAATATCTTCTTGACTTCCCTGAACTGTCCAGCGGAAGGCCTTTTGTCCAGAGTGTTTAACTAATATTTTGTATTGTGCTGATTTCATTTGTGCAGTTACTTTGGTTCTTTCAATTCTCCTAATTTCGTGTTGTTTGCAAGTTGTTGGCATAACACCAGTTTTATGCAGAATTTTCTCTCCTGAAGCTGCCTGTGAGGTCATTGAAGCAGAGAGGCACTCCCATGTTTTCTATCAGGCAGAGCCAGATATCTGGATGGTGATGGTGCGAATTATTTTCATTATGTCCTCCTAATGAGGTTTTGATACTTGGTGATATCAAATAGTTGTCCTTTTCATTATGTCCTCCTAATGATTGATATCAGATAGTTGCAGGTTACATTGTTTATTAAAAGAGCCATTGCTTGAACATCATTTGCTCAACAAATTTGAGACTTGGATCATTAGTTCAGCATCCTTCTTTCCTCATCTCATTCTCTAGTTCCTCAATTATTGTCTACCTGGCATCTACAAGTTTAACTTCATAGCTCCATCTTTCTTGATCTGTTAAGTTTTGTAATGATGAAAATTCTGTTGTTCATACTTATAGTTATAGAGCAATCTATGTGAACCCAATTGTGCTGTATATTTTTTCGTTTGTGAATTTTCTTTTATTTACACTTTAAACTTTAAAGGCCTTTTTTTGTCCGTAGAAAAGTTTTACAAGCATCTGTCAGTTGTTCTAAGCTTGTTGAGGTTAATTTTGTTTTTTCAAAATGTTTGCATGAGCATTTGCTAGTTTTAACTCAAGTTAACTTATGGTGACTTAATAGAAGGCCTGAAGGCGTCTACCTGCAGTGTGTTGGAAAACCATGACAGATGTCAAGCGCGTTTTACAAAGGTGAAGGGAGGCAGCTGTTAGCAATTTGATGGCGCTATGTAACTTACCCTTGTTTATATAGCTTTTGTGGATTTTATCCGGGATCTCATAACATAAATGCGAGGAACCTGAACAATATTTAAGTCAGTGTTCTAAAAGGAAAAAGAAAATGCAAGAAAAAAGGACTCTAAATAAGTGAATGATAAAGAAGAAACTATTGCCGACATGAGTTAAATATTGATAATATGTCTCTACTCTTGTGAAAACCGATAATTGGCTAAAACGTTGGTTGACCCTGACATCTGCTAGAAAGACTCATTATAATAGCCTGAACTCAAACTTTTCGAACGAAATGTGAGTATCCGAAAGCAACTGCCTATGGTGCAAATCCATGGCAAGAAGCTTGTTTCCTTCTGAAACAATATCAAACACAGGAAATCTGTGCTAGCAATGTAAGAGGAGAGAGAGTTGCAAGCTTGGAGAGAAAAATAGGCTTATGGTTTGTACAATTTGTCAAACTGTGTGCACTATAATATTATATATAGTGAATCAGTACTAGAGATTTACAATATGCCTTGATGCTAGACATCCTACTAAACAGTATATAAAATACTTCTACACCCAAAATTATGTACCCAAAACCTTCTTGCTGTAGAACCAGCATAATAACAATACTCTTCAATTCTCCCCTTCAAGCTGGAGCATATGAATTACCCATGCCCATCTTGAAGCAACCTTTTCAGAAAGCATGACTAAACAGAGGCTTGGTAAACATATGACCCAACTGATCAGGTAGTTACAGCCTCTTCTGTTCTCTTAGAGGGCCGTTCCCTCATTTTTCATGAAGATGCATGTTTCTACCCTCTAGACTTAGCAAGTGAATTTATTTGAGGCCATGATCGCAATGCTGTGTGCTGAGATGGATTGATTCACCATCTAATTGGGTCAACCAGTTTACGAATTGGCACTGGGTGAAGTGGCACTAGTTTTCTTAGTAACACTATTTTAATTCTATCATCCATTGAATGGGTGAGGAATGAGGGGTTCTCCATTTCATTTCTATCTTGGCCCTTCAGTTTGGGCTAGACTTTGGTATTTAGTAGGGATTCTCTCACATCATTGTGGAAAGCAACCCAGCATGTGCAATGGTTTGAATAGGGGACCATGAGAAGAGGCCCTGGGGATTCGTGAACCTCCTTAATCATTGTGGAAAGAAAGCGGTTGGCAACCCAATAGTGGGTGTTGAAGCCAAGAAAATGTTATGGTTATACCATTCAAGTATGGATTGTTGTTGCTGCTTGTACTTTTCTTTCCCTGTTTTGGGGGCTTTTGGTGTTGCCCTTAATAGCGTTGTATTACATTTTTTTTTTGTGGGATCTTTCCTCTTATTTATTTGTCCAAAAATAAAAAAGTGATATAATCTGCAAAATGTGATTTGTATCGTATAGATGTGGCCAATTTACCTGTTGATTAGTGTAGGTGGTACTTGTGATCAGCTAATGATTTTGTTGCAGATTGTCGAGAAAAATAAGGAGGCAGAAGCCATTTGGCGGATTGACGCATTACACCAAGTTCTTAAAGAAGTACACTCTCTTTTTATGATGTTTCATGGATCTATACGAGCTTTACTTGAGAAAGAACCTGGTGGCGGACTTGCTCGTTCTCATTTGTATTTTTTTGTCATGGATTATTTAACTGGTGGGCATAATCTATCATGGCAGCTAAGAAGCTACTTAAAAGTTGTCCTTCTGTTCTCTCTTGTGTATTAAATATTGCATATCTATTTGGTATACTTTCACTAGTTGTTGCAATGTCATCTATGTTGGAATTGTAGTTGTGTACTACCATGGGGTAGTCAAAGATGAAATTGCTGAATTCTTCATCTCATTTATTGCATTTTCTTTTGTGGCAGATTTTCTTGTTGGGAAGAAACTTCAGTTACCATCTTTTCGTGACTGTTTAAAGGAACGTGGAACTGTTCAGATGTTGACAGTGGGGCGGGAGGCTGCAATTGAAGTTCAGGTAGATGACATATTTAACTTCTTTTTTTTTTTTTTTATTATAATTTTGGAATGCTCATGCAACAACAACAACAACAACAACAAACCCTTTTCCCAACTTAATGGGATTGGCTACATGGATTCATCTATACACACAAAGTAGGGGAAAAAAAAAGATGTCAAAACAGAGAAGGGGGCTGAAGAAATGAAAAGATGAGAGATGAGTAAGAGGAACGAGTCTTACCCCATCAAGTCAGGAGAATCTCAGCTAGTTGGCTACATGGATTTGAGGTCATACTTGGGACAAGACCACTATGCATGTCATTCTTCACAACTTCTCCTATGGTTTTTTTAGGTCTGCCCCTAGCTCTTTTAGCTCATTCGATCTAAATCATATCACTCTTCCTTACTGGGGATGTCCTCAGGCCTCCGTTGAACATGGCCATACTACCTCAAACGGCTTTCACGGAGCTTGTCATTGAATTCTCATATTTTATCAAAAAATTCTAGGAGCACTGAGTTTGGTACTTTTCCAGCCTTACATATCAGAGTATCAAATATAACTTTCTTCAAGGATCAACTTATCTTTTTTTTGTGAGGAAGGGTCAAAATATTGATGCATCTTGGTTAAGGCTTCCTCCTCCCTGTTTGCTTTTCAGTGATGGAATAGAAGCTTATTTTGATGGGACTGGGCTGGGTTTGTACCTGACAAGTCGTCCATTTTGTCTACTTAAGGCTTGGTGTGGATAACGTTGTTACTTTGAGGAGCACAAAGCAGTACACAGTGGCAGGGTCAAGTGCAAAAGCAGAACTTAAGTTTCACATGTAGGTGCATTATAGGAAAAAGTCCTCTTGAAGGACTTGGGAAACTTTCATAAAAAGGAGGAGTTGGGGGAAAAAAAGGGCGTACCTGGTGCACGTGGCTCCCGCATGAGGAGTTGGAAAACACATATGCATTATCATTACCTCTTCCAACAGAAGAAGAAATAAAAAAGAGAAAGAAATTTTCATAACTGCACTATAATAATGCTAATAACTATATGGCATTGACATTATTTTTATCATTAACCACAATCTAGTTCAACATGATAGTTGATCATCATAAAGTAGAAGTTGATGTCAGGAAAAATTTGTACACTCCTCATGAGGAAGGGTAGCCAGGTTGCAAAGATTTTCCCCAAAAGATCTAGTAGGGTACATCATAGTTTCTAAAGCCAGGATGAAATGGTGCTAAACCGGATTTTAACCAGAACTTCCCTCTTTTTTTTTTCTTATCTTTTTAGTTTGGTCTGGGTATAGAACTGCCTAGGTCTGAAGCCAGAATCATACTGTCTAGTTTTCTGATAACTGCCTGGTTTCAGAAAACTGGCTGGTTCAGTTCGACCGTTTCCCTGGGGGAAAGTTGAACACAAATGTGCTAGAAAATAGATTTGAAACCAAAACGTTTTGTTTGAGCAGCTTAGCACCTACCACTGTGCCAACTGCCCTCTTGTTTTATTATGGTTTCTCCCCCCCACCCCCATCTTCCCAAAATTTAATAATTTTTTTATTTATCCTTAAACTGCAGTTTGACTGGTCAAAACCGGTCAAAACTGGAGCTGGGCCATAATTTATTTTTAAAACTGCAGTTTGACCAGTCTAAACCAGTCATGACTGTTCAAAACTGGAACTGGGCCTCGTTCTGGTTTGATGTCAGGTAGGTTATAAAAACTATTGGTCCATCTCAATTATAGCTTGAACAAGCTGGCATTTTTGATAGCCATGCATGCGTTTGATGGAGGGGGAGTGTTGTGATATGTAAGTTAAGAGTACCATGTTCATTTTATATCCATTCTTCCACAGGGGTATTATAGTCTGTATATGACTACATATTAAAGTGACATTCAGAAAAACACAAAGTTTTCCACTATTTTCCTCGCTTCCTCTCTTCTTCTTTTTAATTCATGAAAATTGAACAGGCTTATTACATTCAAGTATTCAGTATCCTTGTTTAGTATAACACTAGAATACCAACGTCCACGCCGCCAAAAGGCATGAAAGGATGGGCATCAAGTTTAAGTCTTATGCAGAAACCCCTTATTCAAAAGGGGAAAAAAGTCTATGGTTCTTAAATATTCTATCTGTGGTTGGCTATGTGTACTTTTCAATCTCAAGGATTCATTGTTTTCTTTCAGGATAATTTAAGAGATGATTTTTATTAATCTTTCAGTATACTAACCATTTATGTACTTTTTTGGTAGTCACTTGTTAGGGTAGTGGAATCTGCATGTGCTGGGAATACTGCTTGCAACTCTTTGGTCTTGTTTCAAGACCTGCTGGTGTCCACGACGCTTTCTCCTGTAGGTTTGACATTCAGTACTTATCAAGATGAATTGTTCCTTAGCACTTTATGCACTGTAGGAGATTGTCAGGAACCAAAAATTTTATTTGCATGGTGATAGTATTCCAGTGAGCATTGTTTCTGGTGCATAATTTTAGCACATCTTGACGCTTACCTCTTGCATGGTATTGTTTGTAGGATGATACAGTAAACCTTTTCACTTATGCGATTCTAAGGCTGACACCACTTGCACTATCCTCTGGAAGTAGTTCATGGTCCTATTTGCGAAAGGGAAGCACGCCCTCTCTCATTGCCACAGGATCTATCTCTCCAAACTCGGGTTCTGTTATAGAACAAACTTACACCTCACGTGATACTTCCCCTGGTGGGCAGGGTCAAAGATTTCATGTTCCAAGGCCCTTGCAACGTGACAAGTGGTCTAAAGGGAAGGACGGTTTCCTCGTTATTGAGACATCAGGTGCAGAAGTTGGTAGTTTAAATTCTTCAACTCCAACAGTGTGGCTCCGACAGTCGGATGAAAGAATGTATCTTTGTGTTTTCCAGCAGAAGAACCTCACCATAATCCTTCTCATTCCTGTTAGCTCTATGATTAATGGAGAGCAGGGGATTTCCATGGTGAAGCAACAAATTCTTGAAAATGTCAGTATCTATCATCCATTTGCTACAAATTCTACTAATGTTGCTATTTTCTGCCATCAAACTTCTAATGTAGATGTATTTCTTTCTTCAGATGCTTGATGAACATCACCGTATGTCCGTATCACTTTCATGTGTGCATTAATTTTGACCTTACTTGATACCTGATTCATTATCCTTATTAGACCCTTGTATACTGTCTTGAACAAAGTGGGTATCAAAATGATCACAATTTATGTCAAATCTATGTAATCCTAATCTTTGCATATTACAAATATGAATTCACCATTATTTTTCCTGCTTTATTTTGATGCATCTTGATGGGAATATAATGGCCGACAAAAAGGATGACCCTATATAAGGATGGAAGGCCTTAATGAATAGAGTCAGTATGTCTTTATTGGTCATAGTGTTCAATTTGAAAAAACTAACCAGTTGGTGCACATGACCCTATCCTTGAGTTTTAAGGTTACGGTCAACTTTCGAACAACATGTTATAGACAATTTTTTTTGGGTGTGATTAAATATTCATTACCAACAAAGAGAAAAAACTGGGAGGACCTCAAGGGGGGGGGGCGCTAAGAGAATTAAACAATTCTACAATACAAAGGGGGAAAACACACCACCTCAGAGGATAGGGGAAAGAAGCAATGAAGAAGGAAGGCATCAGGAGACAACGATATGCGCTTAGGGAGTTAACACAACCAAGGAAGGTCCTTGAAACTTTTCTTTTGACTTTGAAGGAGATGAAGGCCTGAATCTGACGAAAAGATCTAGAATTGTAGGTCCATCTCTTAAGGTTGCTCTCCATCCAAATATGAGAGACTGTTGCTTCGAAGGCAAACTTCCCAATCATATCATAGAAAGATTTCCCCACAAACGTCATATCCACCCAAATCCACTCTTTTTGGAACGAGAGGATTCTTCTCCGCCTAGGCCAACATTTATCGAAGATCCTAGACCAAATCGAAGAGGAAAAGGGACACTCGAAGAAGAGGTGATTAACATCTTCAATGGCATTCCAACAAAGACAGCAAGCAGGGGAGACTGAGATCTGCCGATGATGAAGAAATAACTGTGTTGGAAGGAGCTAGGAAGGGCTCTCTAGACAAAAGCTGTGGTAAGGAATATGGTCATTGAACACAACTAACTACGCCAAGGGAAAATGGGCCCCCGAGATCTAACAAGGTACCTGGCCAACTTAGAGCTGAACAGATCCGTAGATGAGGCCGTCCATATAACAATATCACCTGACCCTAAAGGCCTTCTTAGGATGGAAGGCAAGGAACTCCAAATTGCTGTGAAATGGGGGGAGGGGAGCAGAGCCCATCCATCCTGGATAATGATATCTGCAACTAAAGAGTGTCTGTGAAGACCCAGACTATAATTCTCTTGATGCATAGGTGTGGGACCTATCATATCGATCACTTGCACAATAACTCGACCCATCTCCTTTGGTTTCAAACTCAAGGGCTTAATACTCCTGATCATAGAAACCTGATTTCATTTTCTTCGTAAGTGATCTTGATGCAGTTGCATGTGCATGGCTGGACTGGCATGACCTGATTTGGAAACCTAAACCAGGATGAACCAGGTCCAAACTTGGATTTTGGTCCAATGCGGTTGGTTGTGTTATTGTTGTAATTTTCATTTTATTACATGAGAGTTCAATATGTAGGAGACAGTTTCCTTGTTTGGTATAGTTTTATAGTTTCAGTCAATTTCAGTTTTAAACTTTTAGTAAAGTCTCTTGGGAAGCGGCCGGGGGGGGGATAAGGCTGCATACATTTGCTCCTTCCAGACCCTACAGTAGTGGGAGCCTCCTGCACGGGTTGCTCCTTTTTCTTCTTAGTAAAGTCTATTTATGCATATGGTTGTAATCGATATTGATAAAGATTGGAATTGAATGATTTTTTTAGTTTATGCTGGTTGCGGTGAGAGTTGAAGGTTGGTTCGACTGCTGGATCTTCTCTCTCTACTGCTCCTGAGTTCTAATCTCTTTCGCCATTCCAGGTGCAATATACTTTTCTCTCTCCTTTTGTTATTTTCTTTCTATTCTCTAGTTTTCCTTTTCCGTAACTCCATATCATGGTACCTTGTTCAAGTGATACTAATAGTCCCCATATAACTAAATCGATCTCTCTTGTAAAATCTCCTTTCTTCCTGAATTGGAGTTAGGCCCAAGTGTTGAAGGTTGGTGCTACAGATTTGGCCTTTTCTGGGAAGTGTTTGGGGGTATATAATGGAATATGTCGGTCACAAAACACTCTAGTTTCACCTCTCCACTTCATCCATCCCCCCAGAAAATTAAAGTGGGATGGATAGAGGCGAGAGGTACAACTAGAGTGCTGTGTTACCAACTTATTCTTTTAAAATTTAAAGAAAATTCTATGAAACTATTATAAGACTGGCTATGATGTATGGGCCGGAATGTTGGGCAATTAAGAAGTCTCATATAGAGACGCTATGTGTAGTAGAGATGAGGATTTTAAGATGGATGTGCGGAAAAATTATGAAGAATAAGGTAAGGTATAAATATACTTGAGGGGGTTTGGAAGTTGCCCCTTTGAGAAAGTCGTTTGAGGTGGTATGACGATATTCAATGGAGGCCTGAGGATGCCCTAGTAAGGTGGAATGATATAATCCAGATTGAGGGAGCGAAAAGAGCTAGAGACAGGCCTAAAATGAACATAGAACATATTATGAGGTTGACATGCATAGTCTAGGTCTTGTCCCCCAAGTTTGACCTCAGATAGAGCCAACTAGAGGTCAAAGACCCACGTAGCTGATAGCTGAGAGCCTGAGATTTTCCTGACTTGTTGGTACTGGGCTTCTTTCCTTTTATTTTCACTTCTCCTTTTTTTTTTTTTCTTTATCAGATCCATGAGCCAACCCCATTAAGTTGGGATAAGGCTGAATTTTTCGTTTTTTTTGTTGTTGTTGTTCAGGGGTATATAAAGTTTAACTCTGTACACGACCTGAAATTATCACTCAGATATCAAAAGGTTTGTTTGGTGTACGAGTAACTTAACTCCTGGAATAAACTCTTGTTCAACTTGCTTCTTATGGTCACTCCTTATGATGTTCAGTTTAAGTGAATGCTTTGGAGACATGTTAGCTGAGTGGGTTCTGTGCTAAACTAAGCTTTCAGCTATGCTTCATTTGTAAAAGTACAAATTTTCCTGTGGTGGATATAGGATGATATCAATGGGATGGAACAATACTTGCATCCATTTTCCAAATATTACCTCTGGTACTTACTAGAATATTTTAGATAACTAGACAGATTTTGAACAATACTGGCGTCTTTCTTTTTTTCAGGCTTCAATGAAGATCTTGAAAGTTGATGAAAAGCTATCAAGAGGATGGGGTGGTGAAAATGCTTATCATGTCCGTGGATATCGCTACTTATTGTTTGATGGTGACCGAAACATATCAAGGGCTTCTCCACCAGGAAAAGTTACTACTCTGTCAAAGGTTGGTCAATGGCTCCTTTGTAACTTCAGACAGGATTGCCATAATTTTATTTGCAATGAGTTGCATGATTTGTGGAGTAGTGGAAAATTGGAAAAGGCAAGTAGTTACCACCAGCAAATGCATTTTTACCTCTTGTCCAGTGTTAGCCCTTGTTTATGTGGGGATTTTAGATAGCTTTGGCATGGAAACTTGTGTTGATTGTATGATTGGATTATATGATTGGATAAGGGTAAGAAAACATTAAGCAATTGTTCTGGAGAGGAGAGGAAATCTCCCAATGGCAAGAAAACTACTCTTAATCCCTAATGCTTCCTCTGCCTTCCTTATTTATTAATTTTTTTTTTGGGGTGTTGTATGTGTAGTAGATAGGCTCTGAGAGTAGAGTATGTTTCTGTTGAGTTCTCTGTTGGAAACTTGGAATGTTAAGCGTAGTTTGAGAAATATCTAACCTGTACATCTGGGACAATATATTACTCATACATGTGTAACTATTTACATCTCTTTTTTGTGTTAATAATATAAAAGAAGGGAATCGATAGTCCTCTTTTCTGCGATCTGTCTCTTCCTCACCTCTTCTTTGTTTCTCCTCCCATTCTAAGCTTGATTTGTCAACAGTCATTTTCCACTGGTTATCTAACTCAACTTGGTATCCGAGCCCGGTTGCGGGTTTGAGAGTTGGTGGGTGATTCCCTGACTTAACCATCCTTGTGAGGAATCCAGAAGAGGAGGGTTTCATAAGTCATTAGAGGGTGTAAGGATCTATGATTGAGATTCATAAGGTTGTGAGAAACTGATCTACTATTGTGATTGAAGCTGGAAAGATTGAATCGATGAAGTTCTAGGGCCAACACTTCAGTCCGCCAGAGCTGGATGTCATTTTCTGGTTCTTCTTAGTCTGAGACGTGTGGAGCATGAAACCAGCACTATTCAGGTCGCTTATCTCATAAGGTTGTGAGAA
>NC_056561.1:6886996-6906383 GCF_013358625.1 Macadamia integrifolia
TTTTTTTTTTCTTTGCTTCTTCTTCGTCTGCATCTGGTTTTTTTTTCTCTCTTCTTCCTCCTTTGCTTCGTCTTCTTCTTGTCTCTTCTTCCTCCTTAGCTTCGTCTGTCCTGGCAGCCCTGCTGCTAGTGGCTCGTCTGCATCTGCTTTTTTTTTTTTCTTTCTCCCCTCTGCTGTTCTCGAATGCTTCTTATGGAGGCTGCCGGTTCTTTCTATGCTTCTTCTTCTTCTTCTTCTTCTTCTTCTCTGCTTCTTGTCTTGCGCTGGCAGCACCGCTGCTAGTGCTTCCTTTTTTTTTTCCCCTGCAAGTAGACGTAGATTGTAATCTGTATTATGAATTTATGATTGCATGATTACTACTGCTGTGCATTAGTGCATTAGTGCATTAGTGCTATGCTTTTTCTCTTATGAATTTTTTTTACTACTACATGATTCCTTCTTCTCCTACTAGTGCATTTCCCTGCTACTGTAGGTAGGCTGTAGTGCATTAGTTATTATTTTTTAGATTGTAGAGTGCATTAGTGGCAGTGCAATGCTTCTTCTCTTATGAATTTTTTTTTACTACTATTGAATGTTGTGCATTAGTGCAATGCCTTCTCTCATTTTTATTTCTTATTTTTTGTTACTTAGTTTCTCTTGTTGTTGTTCCTTATGTTTGTTTAGTACTGTAGTTTATTCAAATACATATGGCTACTAGTGGTAGTGGCAGGCCATCTGCTAGCACTGGAGCATCAACATATGATCCAAGCAAAGATCCAACTAGGAAGGCCAAATCAAAAGACCCCAGGTGGAAGTATGGATATTGGCCAGATCTTAATGATAAGAACTTAGTGCGATGTACACTTTGTGGAAAAGATGCCAAAGGAGGAATCAAAAGGCTTAAGCAACATTTAATTGGTGGGTATGGAGATATATCAAAGTGCCCAAAAACAACTGCAGCAATCGCTAAAGAGATGCATGAAGCTATTATGCGAAATCAGAAGAGGAAGCATGATGTATTTGATGAGGATTATTCTGTCGATCATCAGCAGGGAGAGGATTTGCCTGAAGAGATAGAAAGTGGAGGGCAACTCCAGTCTGGTGCACCAAGGCCCCCAACTATAGATTCCTCAATAAAGAACCTTGTGCCAAGCTCTGGGACATCTTCCAAAAGGAATAAAGCTAATGTTATTACACAAGTGGCACTAAAGGGTCCGATAGATTCTTATCTTTGACGGACTCCTGAGGAAATAGTTGGTGAGAGGAGGTCTAAAGGTTCTACCCAGACAACAATACAAAGCAGCTTAAGATCAAATGCAGATAGAAAGAAAACTAATGCATATGTTGCAAAATGGTTTTATGAAGCTGGCATCCCATTCAATACTGTCAAGTTAAGGAGCTTTGAGGAGATGGTTGAAGCCATTGCGTAGTTTGGGTCAGGATATAAGCCCCCTTCTTACCATGAGTTGAGAGTGCCCTTGCTACAGGATGAAAAAGCTCAGATTGACTGTATCAAGAAGAAATATGAAGATTATTGGAAAAGGCACGGGTGCACTCTTATGTCTGATGGGTGGACTGACAAGAGAGGTAGACACTTGATTAATTTCCTTGTCAATTGTCCATTAGGGACTTATTTTATGGGCTCTGTAGATGTATCTAGTGAGTCTCAATATGTAGACATGTTATTTCAACTGCTTGATAGTAAAATTGAAGAAATTGGGGAGGATAATGTGCTACAAGTAGTTACAAACAATGCAGCTAATTATGTTGTAGCTGGTAAAATGTTGATGGAAAAACGGAGTAAGCTTTATTGGACTCCTTGTGCAGCTCATTGTTTGGACCTCATGTTAGAGGACATTGGCAAGTTGAAAACTTATAAAACAACAATAGAGAGGGCAAAAACAATGACAAATTTTATCTACAGACATTACAAACTTGTTGATGCTTTAAGGAAAAAGACAAATGGAATAGATCTGGTGAGGTCTTGAGTTACAAGATTTGCTATCTCATTCTTGACACTACAAAGTTTGTACAAGAACAAGGATGCCTTGAAGCAATTATTTGTATCTGATGATTGGAATAGTTCTAAGTTGTCCAAGATAGAGGCAGGTAAGAAAGTACTTGCACAAACATTCTGGAACCGTGTACTAGATTGCTTAAGAGCATCCCAACCAATTTTAGTTGTCTTGAGGTTAGTAGATGGTGATGAGAGGCATGCATTGCCTGAAGTTTATTTGGTAATGAAAATAGCAAAAAAAATGATAAAAGTAAATTTTGCCAACAAAGAACGGTCATGGAAGAAGGTGTTAGCAATTATTGATGACCGTTGGGAGGTCCAAATGGATCGACCTTTATATGCTGCTAGCTTTTACCTAAATGCTAGCAAATATTTTAACTACATCAATAATGAGAGACTCCCTTTCGAAGAATCATGTAAAATACAAAATGCATTCATGACAGTTTTTGAAAGAATGGTGTCTGACTTAGCTGTGCAAGACAAGATCATACGTGAGCCTCAAATGTACAGAAAATGTGAAGGTAGCTTTTCAAGGAGTTTGGCTATTAAACAACGGAAAGCCGGTGAAGGAGCATTGGATCCTAGTAAGTACTAAGTATTATTTTTTTTTTTTAATTTTAATAAGTATTTAACAATATGTGTAATCTAATTTTTTCCTTATATATAGTCTCTTGGTGGGAAACACATGGATCTTCGGCCCCTACACTTCAACAATATGCAATACGCATATTAGGCCTTTGTTGCTCCGCTTCCGGTTGTGAGCGCAATTGGAGCACATTTGATTTTGTACGTATTTTTTAAATATTAGTTTGTAATTATACTTTTTACATCTATTTCTTGACTTAAATAAAGAGTATTTATGGATTCAGATTCGCACCAAGAAGAGGAATAGACTAGAACATCAGCGCTTGAATGATCTAGTCTATATCCAATATAATCGTCGGCTTCATTCAAGGTTCCAAGAAAGAAGGGAAAAGGGCAGCAATTATAATCCATTAATTCTTGATGAAATGAATTGGAGTAGTGAATGGATAACAGGGGAGCAAGAAGATGGAGATTTAGTCCATCCTGGAGACGACCTCACATGGGGAGATGTTGATAGAGCAGTTGGTGCATCTACATCGGTGGGGGGTCGTAATTTACCTAGGAGGGCTCAAGGATCAACAAGTGCAGCCAATATTTGCTACACACGTCGTGGTAGGGGGAGGGCCACTATTGAGGAATCGTCAGATGATGAAGTTGAAGAAGAGGTCCACGATGTGGTGCGTGATGATGAAGATATTGAAGAAGACTTTGGTGATGGGCCAACTGATTCTATGAGTTAACAACAACAGGAGGGAGAAGAAGTAGATGTTGATTTGTTAGCTTGATTATGGTTAAACAAGAACAAAGTTTAGCTTGATGGTTTATTTTGTTGTTTTAAAATTTATACTTTAAAGCTTACTAAAGTTTAGCATTTTGGTTTATTTTTATGTTTCTCAATTTCCATTAGGTGTTTTTAATTCTCCCCGAGTAGGATTGGAACCCATAGCCTATCACCTATCATGAGTCATGACTCATATATTAAGGAACAAGGTTTCTCTTGTTGCTTAGTGTTTTAGTATCACTAACTTATATGTATTGATTGACAGGGGGTTAAACATTAAAATATCATGGTTCATGGACTCATGGTCTATGATGGACTTTGTGGATCTCGTTTTGGGCATCATAAAGGTAAGTATATCTAACTACATACTTAAATAGTTAAATATTATATTATTTATAATATTTCATTAGCAATTATATGTTGTTGTGCCTTTTGTTTTATTTATAGCTTTTTTTTTATGAATAATTTTTTTATTTTTTGTTATGTTTTCTCATGTTAGAAAATATATCACTTTGCAATTTGCATTGATATGAATTTGATGTTGAATGTTGATTCTTGTCTCTTGATGTTGCTTAAAGTGTGTACTTTTTTCCCTTGATGTTGTTTAAAGTCGTACTTCTTGTATTTTAATATAACTTAAAGGCTTGATTTTTTACAAGCAATTTAAAATTAAGTATATCATTGTTATACAGTTATACTAGATATTATAGATATATTAAAAAAAATAGTAACGTCTTTTTTGGCGCCTTATTCGCCTCAAGGCGGGCGCCTTCTCGCCTAAGCGCTTAGGCAGCCCTCCAACGCCTTGGTTCGCCTTGCCACCGTGACAACTATGGTCATGACTACACTGAAATTCCGAATAAATCTCTTGTAGAAGGAAGCCAAACCATGGAAACTACGTACTTCTGTTAGTGTCTTAGGTATAGGCCAATCAGTGATGCTCTTGATCTTCTCCGGATCAGCTTCAACCCCTTTTGATGACACTATAAATCCAATGAATACAACCTTAGGCAATATAAAGGAACACTTCTTGAGATTAATGTATAACTTCTCTGCACGGAGTACTCTCAAGACTTGCCTCAAGTGATCCATATGCTCTTCTTAATTCTTACTGTATATCAAGATATCATCAAAGTAAACAACCAAAAAGCGATCAATGAAGGGACGAAGTACCTCTATCATAACTCTCATGAAAGTGCTAGGTGCATTTGTCATACCGAATGGCATGACTTTCCACTCATATAAGCCATCTTTGGTCTTAAAAGCAGTCTTCCACTCATCTCCAGAACGGATGCGAATATGATGATAACCACTCAAATCTAATTTGGAAAAGACCTTTGCCCCAAACAGAATATCCAACATATCATCTAGTTATGGTATAAGAAACCTATACTTGACTGTTATCTTGTTGATAGCACGGCTGTCCACACACATACGCCAAGAACCATCCTTCTTCGGCGTGAGTAAAGCTAGTACTGCACAAGGACTTAAGCTCTCCTCAATGAAACCCTTCTGCAGTAACCCATTTACTTGCCGTTTCAGCTCTACATGCTTAGTAGGACTAAGTCTGCAAGCGGGAAGGTTGGATAAAACCGAACCAGAACCAGAACCAAATCAATAGCATATTGTATGTCTCGCATGGGAGGTAGCTCATTTGGGAGATCATCAAGGACTAAGTCAGAAAAATAAGATAGGAGCTCTCTGATAGGTGCACTGTGTTACCTCAGGTTGGGGAGTGACTTCCCTAGTAACAAGAGCCATAACCATTCCAGTCTCATGACTTGTGTGTAAGAATTTCTTGCGGGGAACAGCTAGTAAATCCTTTGTTGGCATAACTACTACATTCTTTTCTATGTCAATGTCCTTTTGATTTGACCTTAAGGATCTCTTGCGCCATATTTCAGCCGGCACATTTACAAGATAGAAAGTTGTAGGAACACCCTTCCACATGAAAGTACACAAATTCTTCTTCCCCCTAACCATGGCATCATTGTCATACATCCAGGGACGACCAAGCAATACATCTATGAGCTTCATTGGGATCACATCACACCAAACTTCCTCTTCATACCGGCAAAGTTTCAACGGATCTAAGCACCTCTTGTTCACCTCCAAGGTATTACCATTCAGCAAGGATAACTTATAAGGTTGAGGATGTGGGTCAGATTTCAAAGTTGCTTTCTTCACAAAGGCTTCAGAAACAACTTTAACATAACTGCCACTATCAATGATAATCTGACAAGTATGCTCACCTGATTTCATACGGCTGTAGAATATGTAGTTACGTCGCCAATCCTCTCCTTTGGTTTCAGCCACCAATATGCGAGTAACAATGTTTATTCCATGAGTGTCATCCTCATTAGTGTCTTCCATGTCATAGTCATATCCACCATCATCATCATCATTCAAAGGGTAGGGGTAAAGAGCTGACTCATCTTCCTCATTGGAATCTTCAACCTCAGCTACTGCATTAACCCTCTGTTTATGTGGGCAAGACTTAACAAAGTGTCCTACCTCTTGGCAATAGAAGCACTATACCTTATTACTACCTGTCATGGGTGTCTTTCCTTTGTGATCAGCCCGTGGAGGAAAAGTGGACTTTGGGGGTGCTGAGCTTAATGGCTGAAAAATTTTTCTTGACCACCCCAGCTTGAAAACCAAACCTTCTAACTGGCTATGCTATAAGCTCCTCTGCTCGTAGGGCCTTGTCAAAGCAATCCCTCACTGAATACACATCAACCACTCCGATTCCCCTGTTGATTTCAGCTCGCAATCCCAGTCAAAACCGAGATAATAATTGCCTTTCATTCTCCCTTATGCCTGTGCGAGAATAAAATGCATCAAACCTGTTCATGTACTCTGCAACAGTCATAGACCCTTGACAAAGAGAGTTCAGCTGGTCTTGTATGCGAGCTCTGAAGTTGCATGGCAAGTATTTGTCAGATAGCTCAAGCTTCATCTCCTCCCAACTAGTAGGTTCTCTCCCACGGTCTTCCAACTCTAGCTCATAGGTTCTCCACCAATCACGAGCAACCCCAACTAGCTTTGCACGAGCTAGTTTCATCTTCCATTCCCCAGGCAAATCATAAAAATCAAAATAATCATCCAAAGCAGCTATCCAACCATAGAACAATTGGAGATCATGTCTACCATCAAACTCCTTCAGATCGAGCTTGGCTTTCTATGAGTCTCCAGAGTTCCTCTGATATGTGGGGCGTTTAGTCTCGAAATAACCCCTTACATGTTCTTCAAATGTATGTTGCACTACAGGAACCCTCTGTGGTGGTCTCAGATTAGGATTTGCCCTCCTGTTAGCCAACTGAGCAGCTACGTTCAATGGAGCTTCCACTTCGGGTGTTGTTTGTGAATCACCGATAGGCTATTGTGGTGAGGTCTCGGCAGCCAACAACCTTGTATTCAATTTAATCCACTTAGCTTCCTGTTCAGCCTTCATATTCAGTAGCAGTTCTATGATAGAACCTAAGGTGGCCTCTGTGGTGGTCTCAAATTAGGGTTTTCCCTCCTGTTAGCCAACTGAGCAACTACGTTCAATGGAGCTTCCACTTCGGGTGTTGTTTATGAATCACCGGTAGGCTATTGTGGTGAGATCTCGACAGCCAACAACCTTATATTCAATTCAACCCACTTAGCTTCCTGTTCAGCCTTCATATTCAGTAGCAGTTCCATGATAAAAGCTAGGGTGGGGGTGTTGTTCTTAGCCATGCTCTGATACCACTTAATGTAGGACTGGATTTGACAACCAAACCAGACCCAAAACTACAGGATTTTTTTAAACCAAAGAACAACCAAAACCAACCCCAACCATATATCAGAAATTATATTCCAACAGCAGTCCAGAAACAGTACTGATCCCACAGAACAGCAACACAATGAATAAACAAACCAATAGCAGTTTTAGAACTAAACTAGAGACTGTTAAAGTACTAACAAACTTCAGAAATCAGAATATATAATCAGCAATACAGCAAGCTATCGATCTTAAGAGAATAATAACAGAGTCCAGTTCAGCAGTGATTCTTTAGGAATAAACCAGGAATTGAATAATAATGTAAGACTTCCAACAGGTTCAGATCAACAGGTGATAGCAGTCCAGAAATCCAAAGCAACACAAAACAGAAATCAGAACACAGATCTTGGCAGATTCAACAATTGGCCAGAATTGAGTGAGTGGTCACTTCAACAGGGTCCAGTGGTCTGATTGACCCCAAAATTGGATCGATCCTCCCTCTGGATATGGTCAACCTTCGATCAGAATATGGGAGTCATCGGATGGTCAGACCTCCAACAACAGTGAGGCCGACAGGGAGGAAAATAGAAAAAACCAACCCAGAATTCTGTAGAGTAGTTGGACCACTTACCTGAACTGCTGGAGAAGATAATCCAATAAGAAAACCAGATAATAGTGAGACCCACCCGAACTTCTCGCCACAGAGTGTCGATCGGATCACACACCAATCCCTAATCCTTGATCAGACACAAGGTACAGCCATGGAACAACCCAGCAGCAGCAGCATGAAAATTTTTTTTTTTTAATTTCAAAATTGTGGGTTTTAGTATGCCCTTCTTTTTATTCATAATAATGATTGGGAGGTTTACAAAATATAGTAACTCAGAAATTAGAAACTAACAAAGACTGAGTTACTAAAAACTAGTTACATCAAGTTACTAAAACTGAGATTGTAAGAAAAGAAACTAGATCTAAACTGAAATTATGAAACTTCTCAAGACATGAATTAGAAACTAAATATATGGCTAAAATTAGAAACTAAATAATATCGAATCTCCAAGCTAAATCCCCATCAATATCCAAGCCGTGGGCTTGGAACAGCCTTGGTCGACCTCAGCCACTGTGGTGGTGGTCGACCTTCTTTCCTCTTCTCTTATAGGTCTTCAATTCTGCATCACTGCTGCTTCTTCTCCCCCTTCTTTCTACAGATTTTTCCATTTTTTTCTCCCCATTTCCCCTCTTTTGGTTCTAGTTCCCCTTTTTTCTTCAATTTTTTTTCCCATATCATTTTCCCTCTATCGGGGCACCTTGAATAATATGGTGACCAGTCAACCAGGGGTTCAAGAACTGCCTTGTCACTTTGTACAAAATGGTGAGAACCCATCTTATATTATATGCCACATTTGGGAACATTCTAGGAAGACATTTTTGAGCTTTGTGCATTACAGCTTTCTCCTTTCCTTTACAAAGGGAATCTCTATGCTACAAAATTATTTATGCAATAGCAACCGAGTACCCTGTAACATTTCTCTCTTCTTCCTGTCCTCCAAGAGCATTGAAGTTTGTCAGTTGCATGAGAATTTGAATGAATTATTTTCTTTCCCGATTGTTAAATGACGTTAAGATGTTGGGTAAAATAAAGTTTTTGAGGACTAGCTCACTCAGGATTTGTTCTGTCTACATTTTTGACCTATGCTCTCACAATACATACCTTTTTTCTCAATGTAATACTGCTTCTTTAATTTCTCTAAAACATATATCCTCCAACTACATATTTCTGTAGAAACCATCATAATTCATCAAGTATATGTTGATGTAATTTGACATACCGCATGTCTATAATTTTGCACAACTACTCTTCTTCTTGTCTTGGTCAACATACACTGAAGAAGCCAACCAGAGCAACAGAAATTTAATAAAAAAAATTAGTCCTGTTCCTCTTTTTGTTTTATAACCTTTCAGTGAACTTGGATTAAAAAAATAATAATAATAAATAAATAAATAGATCCATGTAAACTCTGAGCATCCAACAAACAAAATTTGTGCATTTGTAAAATACAATTCAGGGGAAAAATGCAAAAACTAATATCCCATTACTATTATCAATGAGGTTCTTACCATATATCATCCCAGGATTAAGGAAGATTCAATCTAAAATTAGCTTTCTTGGAAAACTAGAGACATGCAATGATTCAGTTCTCTTCGTCATTCATGTGGACATTGCTGTGTCAAATTGGATAAATAAATAAATAACCACCACAAGTGGAGTATTCCATGAATCCATTCAATATAGGATCATGGAAGAAGAAGAAAGGTTTTCATTGAAAAAATTGATTGAAGACAAAGGCCACCGTATGAAGGGAACAGACATTGGCATACCTCAAAAATTTGTTAAGGTAGAACAAAAGGGGACTGACTCCCAACTGTCCATCACACTAATATCCATAGCACAACAACAAGATGCCCTTTGCCTTTGACTACCACACAACCTACCCTGCTGTTGCTGTGGAACTCTTAAACAAGTATACAAATCCTGATCAAGCAGCCAGTCAATGAACTAATTTACAACTGAGCAAGTTCTCGAAGGTTTTCCATGGATTCCTTCAGAATTTGCTCTGCTCTCCTCTTCTTGTCATCCTTCTCATCGTCCCTCCCAAACCATGGAGCTGTTTTCCCCACACTCTGACTGTGAAGGTTCAAAACACGAGGTGCACCTAAAGATTTTCCAATCCCGACCTTGAAATGCACAGTGGGTCTCTTATTAGGGAGGTCATTTCTCTCACCATCTCCAGAATCATAAAATCCAGCCTTTGCTGCTTCAATAGCAGGAGCAAACGTATCCAACACCAAAACTCTTTTTTCCGCAACCACTTCGTTAGAAAGCTGGGGGGGAAGAACAACGGGAGACACATCTTTCTCACCAAGCTGCAGAGGTGGAGCAAGAAATGGGTTACTTTCTGCTGCTCTTTTCAGCTTACCGGCATCTGCAGGGTCCACTGCGGCCGGTAATGCCGAGCCATTGCACGCCAAAAGCTGCTGCAAACTCAGCAAAGACCGTTCAGCCTTCCTTCGCTGCCTCGCCTGTTCAATTTTATCTGTGTGAGGATCTGTTTCCCTCTCATTCCATACAGGAGTGTGAGCATACGTGTGGGGATCGGGAAATGCAGGCAACCAAGTGGGAATGTTTTTGTTAGGCGGACCCTCCCCGATTTGCAGAAAACTTGGAGTGGGCTTCATGTTTCTCATGACCGGGAAATGTGGAACCCGGCGGGAAAACGGAATCTCTTCTTCCAAGTTCAGGTACTGCGTAATATCTTGTACTACACCTGAGCCTGCAGGGCAACGGTAGACATCTGATGCACCGGAAAAACCCTGTGAAGCTCCTAAATCTTCAAGCCCCTGAACGATATCAAAGACGTTGCACTGCATTCTACCTGCTAAATTAGCGTAAAACTGAGCAGTCTTGCCCAAGTCGCGGAGGTAACGAATGACGATATCGGAGAGGGCTTCAAGAGCAGACTGTTGGAAGCCCTGAAAGCCAGCTCTCTTACATATCTGCGCGCCAGCAATCCTGGCAATAGCCTGGCCAAAATCGTCGCCTCCCCTTGATTTCCTCTTGGTGTCGTCTTTGTTCTCTTTTCCAGTCTCCCCACCTCCATCGCTCATATTCAAAACTTCATATCATTTCACCGGAAGCATGGTTCCAAGAAACACCATTTCCGAACCCACGAATTTTGGGCTCCAACTTCCAACTAGGATTTGCGACAGCAACAATTCTCTCATGAAAGATTAGACATCTTGACAGGATGAAATTCGAGTTCCAGGGAACCCCAGACCGGTATTGCATTTCAATTGCAACACGGAAAAAAAAAATGATATACAGAGTCGCGAAAGGCTTTGATTTCTTGAACACTTAACTGTGATTTTTAGGGCTAATCCGTCCAATCCGCCAAGAAGAGATCATAGCTGATGGATCTCAGGCGAGTAGACGACAACAAATAGCATAATCATCCTCGCACTTATAAACCCTAATAACAGAAATCCAGCAAACTTTTCCCCTTGAAAGGACCAAAGATGATGAATTAACGAAGTAATAAGGATTTTTGAATTTTCGAAGCCTCTAAACCCTCGTAAAACCCTAACGAAGATCGCGGGGCAGAGAAGAGAGCGTGAAAGACGAAAGTGATGAATGTACATTTATAGGCGCCGGACATTTTTTTTTTTTTTTTTTTGACAGAAATAGACGGCAGACTTGTGGACTACACGGGGAGGATTATCCAACGGAGTCGTACGGCAATCTCAGGCTTTTTTTTATTTTTTTCTTAGAAGGCCGATTTGTTTAGAGGGTTCTGGGGGTGAGAATGTAGGATTATTTTACGTGTGGACCCCACATGGTACCATGGCACATGCTGTCGGGGTGAGAAATAGAAAAAAGAAAACTTTTGGGCATCATTTAATAAAGTTTCTACTATTTAAAAACAGTATAAACGATTTTTTATGTTCTCATAAACAAAAACAATTTTTTTGATATTTGATAAATCTATTTCTTGAAACTTTTTTTTTAAACATAATGCTACTAAAAAACCTAATAGTATCATCGGATGCTTAAAAGGGAGAGAGGGGTTCGCTTGCCTCTTTTTGTGTTTAAATAGTTGAGAGATTTATCGGGCAAAACAGTCTTTTTTTTCTCTCAGATTCGTTTCTAGAAATGATGACTTGTTTCGTCAAAGTCGTTTCTAGAATTATAAATAGGCATAAATTTTTATTTATATTTTCTAGAAATTGGTGAAATGGAACAACTTTATCAAACGCTTTTAAGGTTATTTCTCTGTTTCTGTAAACAAGAAAACACAGAAACGACATAAACAAAATATTGTCAAACGGTGCCTTGGTAGATTCACTATTCATTCTATCAAAACTCATCTATTTGTAAAACTCATAAAGGGGTGGGAAAATGGAGTATTGTGACAATTGTGGGATAAAAAGAAAACTAGAATTTTTAAATTTCTTCTTCTTCCATCTCCCTAGCATGTTTGCAGGGTTTTCTTATGATGCTAATCAACCTCATTACTATTTTAAAAGTCGTAGATACTAACTTAGATCAAAACAAACCTATATGACAAATCGATCTACTTTCATAAAAGGAAAATTATCTTGTACCACTCCTTTTTTTTTAAATTTATCTGAGATACCACCCTAAAAAATAAAAAATGGCATGTATACACCCTTTTAAAAAAAAATAATTACTCTTAAATCCATTCCGTTAGCTCCCAAGCGTCAAGTGATGATGTGTCATGTTTGTAATTTTTTAAATGACAAGTTGTTATTTTACCCTCATGACTAATAACCCGTCTCCTTTCTTTTTCTTGGTTGATGGTCTCGATTTAGGGGAAGAGAAAATGCAAGTACCATCGTCGTTCTTCTTCTCCATCTCTGGCTACTGGTCTCGGTGGAATAGAACAGGGAAACGCAGGCTTTAGCTCCCCATTCTACTCAATTGGTCTCTATCTCACCTCGAGGAAGGAATTCTTGATTAGGGCTTCATCGGCTGCTGGTCTTGGTTGAATAGAACTGAAAACGCAGGTGCATCTTCGTTCTGCTTCTCCGTCTCTGGTTGTTGGTCTAAATGGAATAGAACAGGGAAACACAGGCTTTAGCTCCCCATTCTACTAATCGGTTGGTCTCTGTCTCACCTCGAAGAAGGAATTCTCGATTAGGGCTTCATCTTGATTAGGGGTGTCAATCCTAAGCCTGCACCGGTAGGCCCGACTCAGCCCAACTCGCTTAAGGTCCGACCTGAACCAACCCATTATTTAAGTAAGTTGATCGTAGAGCACTCTCTCCCAGTGGTCGAGCTGTTCGTAGAGCACCATTGCCTTGACTCCGTTAAGGGCGCAGTAGTTTTATTGCTGGAGTAGAGTTCGCTTTCTGTTCAATAACTACGTAGACCAAGTGAACACTTTAAGCAGATAAGAATCCATTGAACTCTCTAAATTTCTCTGTATTAAGTCAACAAAGATGGGTTGCTTTGCCAGATCTGTTGGAGTGAAGAAATATAGTACAATAGGCATTAGGCTTTTAAGTGATTCCATCCAATAAGGTGAGGAATCAGCTTAACTCAACTATCTTTCTAAGTTTTAAGCCCGGCCCGTTTATTAAACGGGCATTTACGTTGCAGAGTAGTAGCCCGTTGGGTGCCCAACCAGCCCAACACACTTAAGTAGCCCGTTAGAACCGACTCACTTAGCCCGACTAACTCGACCCCCTTTAGAAAAATGCATAAATTGTAAATACCTATTCTACCACTAATACTACAAAATATGAGTAATGTTTAAATTGCAAATATCTTTTCTAAGAATCTTATCTTCTTAAATTCTAAGAAAAATGCTTAAATTGTAAAGCCAATAGTTTATTCCGCTTCAAAATGATTTTAGGGTAGGCCCGTTTAGAATTAAATAGGCCCATAGCCCGTTTAAGGTAGCCCGATTAAAGCCCAACACTGACCGACCCAATTATAAACCGTATCATGCCCCCCGAACCCAGGCCCATTTAAGTAAACGAGCGTTCACGGTGCAAGGGTTTCACACCGCTAAGCCCGGTTAGGCCCAACCAATTGACACCCCTAATCTTGATGATTCATCTACTATAATCAATTTAGGGATTCTACACTCAATTTAGGGATTTAGCTCCCACATTCGAATTAGGGTTTCATATCGGTAAGTTCCTCCTTCAAAAGCCTTGAAGTTTCACTTTATTGAGAATAAATGAGTATAAACTATATATTACCTCTTGATTCATAATAGACTCCAAGTAATTCTTATATTTTTCAACAAATGATTATCTTGTAGAAGTAAAAATTAGAGATGGCACAGCTTCCTTGTACTCCTCAGTGCATTCCCTGCAATGAAAATATTGGGGTATGAACTATATGATTAGGATTGAAATTTTCATCTTTCCTTGCATTCCTTGGATTGAACTATATTGGGGCATGAACTATATGTCATTAGCGCATAAATCTTAGGATTGAAATTTCCATCTTTACATATCAAACTTTCTCCCTTTGTCATGATTGTCTTCATTATTCTACAAATTCCTCTATGTGTGTGGCTATGAGTTTGGTGTACATATAGTGGAGTTAGTAAGATTTTGACAAAATTGCATATCATATCCAATGCCCAAATGTTGCTGTTACCAAATGCTACTGTGACCAAATGTTGCATATCATATCCAATGCAGATTGTAAGATTTTTAAAATAAATCCTACTCATTTGTTATGTATCCATGCCTAGCCTGTGTTTGGATTTTTTAATGTGTTGTTTGTCCACTCTATTGAACTGGGTGTTGTTGTTTAACCAATGGACAATATGTTTCGAATAAACCACCTATACAATGGAAGACATGAAAAGGTTGTAGTGGATCCGGACTTATATATACATATATATAACATTGTGGCAAGAGATGATACTCCTATAGGTCATACAATTCTCTTTAGGCTGAAGTGTATATTACCCAATCTTGAGGAAGTGGAATTGATTAATGATCAAACTGTCTTGAAATTGTTCACTCTGCATGAAAATGTGTCTACTACCAATGTATGTGTGTATGACTTGACTGTAAGTAAGACCACAGTGGATAATTACACCATCAAGGACTATGATTGTAAAGTGATCCTTAGATTGGACCTCAAAAGAAGGGGCCATCTCAATGACACTCCAAGGGTGACTGATTGGAGTTCCAGACCGGGTAAGCGTACTGTAAAAAGAGGTGGTGGTACAGGTACATCTACAAGCAGTGCAACTGGATGTGGTCCTGATGTGTAAGGATAAAGAGTTTTGAGTGCCAATAATGTAGGGGCAAGGTCAATGTTTGAAGAAAATATATCAATTGTTAGTAGGGGTTTTGTATCTGCTAGAGGAAGTGATACATCTTCAAATGTTGCAAAAGCTAAAAGCAACACTACTACTACATCTGAGAGTAAGGGAACTGAAATTAATGATAAGATGGTAACTCCTCATGTCATTTCTGAGTCATCTAAAACTGATAGTGATGGTGAATGTGAAGATTATAGTGACAAACATAATATTGAATCAAAAGATAGTCAATCTGGCTATGATGGGGGTGGTGATATGGATACTAATGATGTAGATGGTGATGGTAATTCTCAACTTGAAGAGAACAATTCTGATAATTTAGATGTGTCAGGATATAACTTTGATGACTATCATGGCACATATGACTAAGAGTATGATATTGAATCAGATTCAATAGTGAAGTTAGAAAAGAGAGATATTTTCTATGATGTTGACCACTTCAAGGCATTTTTGCAAAATTATGTTATACAAGAAGGGTTTGAGATCTTGAGGACAAAAAATGAAAGAACAAGATTTACTGTTGTGTGTACAACTGATGGTTGCAGTTGGAGAATCCATGCATCTCTTACAAGAGATAAAACAAATTTCAAGATCAAGTCAATAGGCCCATCACATGCATGCTCCAATCGCCCCCCCCCCCACCCTCCAAAAAAAAAAAAAAAATAGGAGCATTACATACAAGTGGATAGTAAGGAAGTTGGGACCTATGCTTAAAGCAGAGTCAAACATGAGTGTCAAGACCATGATTGCAGCATTGCACCAAAAGTATGGTTTTGAAGAACACAAGTTGTAGTGCTACAGAGCTCGTAATCTGGCAAAAGGGGAGACTGTTGAATGCTATGACATGTTTTATGGAAAATTGCCCAAGTATGGCGAGTTGTTAAGAAGGCATAACCTTGGCACTGTGTACAAGCTTGTACCCTATGAGAGACATGACTTAACTAAAAACCCACAATTCAAGAGATTATTTGTCTACCTTCAAGCTTGTAAGAATGGGTTTTTGGATGGATGTAGACCCTTTATAGGTCTAGTAGGATGTCATCTAAAGGGTAACCAGATCACAAGCTACAACAACAAAAAGTCAACCAACTGTTAAGGAAAGACAAAGGGAGAGAATGGCTAAGAAGGCAGCATTGATTACAGCATTGATGATAGCAAAGAGAGCTAGTAAGAAGGAGATAGTGGAAGAAAAAATTAAGTGTTGATGTAATCTGTCATTTTTTGTGGTGGTGATACTTTGGATTGTAATATCATCCTTATATGGATGGGAAAGAATTTGTGGTTTTTAAGTCTTGGTGGAACTTTTTTTTTTTTTTGTCTTATTTGAAACCTTTTTAATACTTTGTGTGGATGTGAAAGAACTTGTCTTTTTAAGTCCTGGTGGAACAATGAGTTACCATCATGTTGTTTGAAGTTGGAATTGCTAGCATGTTCATGTGAATGGGTTTTTAACGTCTTGATGTGTGAAGCTAGACTTATTGTGTCAGGATAGTTTGAATGAGTTTTTTAGGTTCTTATGTATGAAGGTGGACCTATTATTATGAGTTTGAATGGAGGTTGAGAGGAATTGTAATGTGTTTTAGCCTCTTTTTTTTTCTGAGATCTTGTTGCCATTTGATATGTAAGCTTTGTGTGGATTTTAAAGCATACACTTGAAAAACTCATGTATGAAGGTGGACCTATTGTTATGAGTTTGAATGGAGGTTGAGAGGAATTATAATGTTATTTAGCCTTTTTTCTGAGATCTTGTTACCATTTGATAGGTAAACTTTGTTTGGATTTTAATGCATACACTTGAAAAATCATTAGACCCAAATAACCTCAATTCATTAAAAAGGATCCCATGATCTACCAAAATACAATTTTGCCCTGTTGGCTTATCCTAACAAATATACGACAGTCACCACTGATAAAGCTATTACAACATGACTCATAAAATTTAGTGTATTCTTCAAACTGCGGATCTCTTCTGTAAGTTTTTTGAACACTTCCATCATCTACTCCATCTAAACATTACCAGCATCTATAATTGTTGGACCAGTTTCTATAATCACATTATATGCAATTGGTGCATTCATGGGTTCACACCAACAGAAAAATCCACAACCTCCTTTTGAGAACTCTGGGCAACAATAATATAATTTGTTCATGTTCCAAATGGATTCAAAAATTCTCACTAATGCCCTTTTCTGACATTCACACCTTAAGTTCTGGTATTTTAGAGGACCCTGGGAGTTGTTAGAGTCATTAAAACTCCTTGATGACATATTTCACCTGCAAAAACAATTCCATGAGAGTAACAAAATTAGGGGTGGTATTTTAAATTGGGGAAAAACAAGAGAAGAACCTGGTAATGGTATCTCAGATAATGAAATCCTCAATTATATGGTAAGGGGTTAGTATTGAGGATGTGAGAAAATGGGAAGGGCAGTGGACTTCCTTCCTGGGCCCTAAAACATTTAGTGAAATCCTCAATTACAAGAAGGTGAACCTAGTAATGGTATCTCAAATAATGAACCTGGTAATGGTGCACAGTAGAGAAGGAAAAATCTAAAAATTTAACAGAGAGCTTCCAATACCCCACTCGGCCACTACTTCTTCAAAGTTGATGGTGGTCATTGCAAATACCCCTAAACCCTTCCAATAAACATGTTAATGGCAACTCCTCCTTCGATGATCACCCTCAATGATATTCCAACTCCTACTGCAGCTCCTACATTGTTGATGCACCTTCAATCATTGCTATCGACATCCTCAATCGTTGGCCGTCAATGGCTGGCTGTTGCAAGCGTCGAACTCCTCAATCGCTAGCCATCACCTGTTTGAGAAGAAGAGAAACAAAGGTGTCTTTCTAGGGTTCAAAATGATCAGGCTCCTACTTTATTCGTATTTTGTTTAAGGGTCAAAAAGGTAAATTGTATTTGTAAACTAACGGTGTTAGACTTTAGGGGTTCGTTTGCCATTTTTTATTTTTTAGGGTGGTATCTCAGATAAATTTTAAAAATAGGGGTGGTACAAGATAATTTTCGTTCATAAAAAAGAAAAAAAAATACAGATCAATCTACTGGTGTTGCCTTCCAAATGCTTTTCTTCAAATCAATTTCCAAGGGGTTTTCTAACTTTCGGTTAAAATTAACTGATCACGCATCTTTGTGTTGCCAAGCATCATCCCTTCCAAGGATACGATCTACAATCATTATGAAGGACTGAAGAGCACAAATATAAAGAACTCTTAGGGCCCGTTTGATTTTGTTTTTCAGAACATGTTTTTCCATCTTTATGTGTTCAGAAATGGAAAAACACCCCAAAAACCTTTTGATTTTTCTGTTTCGTTTCACTTGTTTTTAGAAACATAAATAGAAACTTATAACTATTTTTGTGTCTAGAAATAAGAATGGAGAAATAAGTTAGACTTGTTTTTCTGTTTCTAGAAACAAGTGAGAGGGACAAAAATTATGAAAAACCCTATACTTCACTCAACCTACCCCAACCCAACCCAACCCATTGTTGAAACTTCTCGCTATCCAGATGCAGTGATACTAACCTAGTGGTGTGAAGCTCACAGTTTCGGGTTTCATCCTTTTGAAGCTCATCTCCACGAAGCATACCTGCAACTCCAACGTCATGCTTTCACTCGTGAGTTGCATACCTATATTGTCGTGCCTTCAATCATATCTTGAACTCAACTACACTATTAAAAACGTTTCAGGAAATAGAAAAATCAAACACCTTTTTGCAATTTCAAAAATTGTTTCTAACACAGAAACGTAAAAACCCATTCTGCAAGGTTTTTTTTTCACCACCATAGCATGTTTGTTAGGTTTTAAAAAATATATAAATAAATTTATGGCAAAAGTTAAGTGCACAATCCCTAAAAAATTGCAGGTGAACCTAAAAACCTAAGGTCTAATTTGGGCATGGAGAGGATTGGACGATTTGTTTTTAATGTGGCTAGAATTTTACAAATTACATATTTGAGAGATCTTGATTTATTCCTAAAGTCGACAGTAGGTGTTTCACCAGGCTCCCTTTTCCTGTTCCTATGTGGTCTGCCTACTGTTCTCTTTTAAAGTGGAGGTTGCACAACACCTAGTAGTGACCTAACTCTCAACTCAAACACATCTGGGATGTGACATATCATATGTTGATATGTTTTTATATGGTTCTCCTTCATGAAGTACACTGCACAATAGTCTTCAATTTTTTTTCTCTCTTATGGATAATAGCTGCTACTGCATGCTTATAAGGTATACCTGAGATTTTTGACACTTCGCACTTCAAATTTACCACATGTTTGTAAGAATAATTTATAGGATCGATATAATGGATCAATGAATAAGAAACAACAATACAATTATGAATGTATTAACACATACCTGGATCCATATTTTATTGGGAAGATTCCA
>NC_056561.1:6909975-6914995 GCF_013358625.1 Macadamia integrifolia
AGAATAGACTTTAAGAAATAGAAACAGAATAAAAGAGTTTCACAAAATTATTTCTCACAAATTGTTTCCAAACAAACAAAAAAATGTTTTTTTTTTTTTTTTGTTTTGTTTTGTTTAAAAACAATCAATAGTCAACCTTTGATTGGTCAACGGTCAAAGGTTGATTGGGTCAACAGGTCAACCCGACGATCAACGAAGTGGGTTTTTTGGTAGGTAAATGGGTCGACCCTACCGACCCAATTGGTCTAATTTGGTTCGGACCGGTTTATTGGAAAAGTCTTGAACCATTTAATTTGTTTTGAATTAATTTGGTTCACTATGAACCAATTTAATTCAATCAAAGCCAAAAAACAAAAACAAAAAAAACAAAACAAAACGAAAACTTGTAAATAGTAAAGTAATGGCTTGTAAGGAAGCTTTTAATGCTTACAGTAAAAGTAATGACTTGTAAGGAAGCTTTTAAAGCGGACTGCACTTTCCAATTAAAAAAAAAAATTACTTTCCCGATGAAAAGTAACTGAATCAATTTAAAATAGATTTTAATATCTAATTAGAAACAAACAAAAAGGCAATTCTTATATTAAACTTATTTCCCTTCAAATATTATAAACCAAAAAGTTTGCAGGTTTCATCTTTCATGGCTGCGTTCCATGGCAGCAGAAGCCATGAGTAAAAGAAACGAAAAGAAAAGAAATAAAACTCAAATTTGTGCAATGATAATTGAACTATAGGGGCGTGCATACGCATACACTTTTCAGGTTTCGCCAATTAATCGATAAAAAAAAAATTCTTTTAATTTATATACCACAAAACCCACGTTAATTTCTTCTCAAATCGAAAACAAAAATTTCGATCTTACAATGAAACATAAGAAATCAACATAAACAATGGAAGGAAACGATACTTGTAAACTCAAGATCAAAACTTCTATAAATCCAAAAAAAAAAAAAAAAAAAAAAAAAAAGAGATCAAAACCAAAAAACGATTCAGGGAGACAAACAACAAGAACAATATATATTGTTCAATGATCTAGTCATATCCCTCGCTCTGATACCAAGTGTAAGAATAATTTATAGGATCGATATGATGGATCAATGAACAAGAAACAATAATACAATCATGAATGTAATTAACACATACCCGGATCCATATTGTATTGGGTAGATTCTACAAGCTTTAGCCTTTCCCTCTTCTATAATCTTCCTCTTGAGCTTTCTCTCCTTGTTAGTCTTGTTTGCTCTTCTCTCTGTGTAAATTGTCAATTAACAATAACTAATGAGTGTTGCTTCCTTTATATAGATGAGGAGCAGGGACTAACCCTGAAATAGAATACAAGTGGGACCCTCCCATAATATGACCCAATTGTAAAGAGGTTCACTGGTCTCTACACTTTAAGGCGGTTTAACCAAAGACTTGAATTCTCATTAGGGGATCACTCCTTAACCGATCTTCGTCTAACCCAGCCTGTCGATCAACACACAACCACTAATTCGACCCCACACAATGACTGGTAGTAGCTCATACATAGAAAAACATTACAATGTCTTCTTTGGAATGAATCTGCTACATCATATTCATCTGTATTACCTATGAAAACCTTGTATTGTCTCGAGAGTGCATGGACTTCTGCTAACTTCTTCTTGACATTAGGAGTGACTGTCCCCTCAATGGTACGACTTTGATAATATCTTTTGTTCAATTTTTTCATCACTTTTATCTTGATACTGTCAATCAAAGTCAAGATGGGTTTACTCCTTACATAACCAATCCAGTAGTTGAAGCATTCAGTAATGTTGTTTGTAACTATATTATCCTTACATCTCACATAAAATGCATGTTGAGACCAGAATGTTGGTGGCTTTTTCTTTAACCACTCATAAGTTTTATTGCTAATCTTTTTAATAGAATCCATTGGATTCTGAAATAGATGCAAAGTTGGCACTGTAGAAGCTGCCCAAAACTACTTTTTTAATAAAAGATCGTTGTATTTTGCCTTGAAGTTTTGGTAGATGTGTCTGTTACAACATCATATGGAGCAGTTGGAAAGCTCTCATGAATAACAACTGTCAGTCCCTATGCAACATCTATAAGAAGCAATTCATTACTATCCATTCACAACCAATAATAAGAATGAATGTACAACATTTGTTTAATGAAATGATATACCTTTTGGCTATCTGACATAAATGTTAATGCAGTGTTGTCACTAGTAGTTGCCATCAACATCTATGGCTGATAACAACACACCACCAAATCTACTCTTCAAATGGCAACCATCAAGCCCTATAAATGGTCTACAACCATTCACAAAGTCTTGCTTATAAACATTGAAGCAGATAAACAATCTTTGAAATATTGGTGGCATTCTTATATCATTTATACCCTCAAAGTGGAGTTTAATCATACTTCCAGGGTTCCTCTGTAAGATTATCTCACCATATGCCGATAAAAATAAACAAGATTTGGAGTGGCTACCTTCATTCTTTTCCATAGCATTTTGACGGGCCCTATAAAATTTCATGTATGGAACATCACAACTAACCCCATAATTCTTACGCATTGTAGCAACTATTGCTTCATGATCCATTTTGGGGTCAGTTTGAAGCTCAACTGCATGTTTATCAACAATCCATTGAGAGGAAACAAGCTTATAACCTGACTGCCAAGTACATGCATGATTAGGGTTACGAGTCTTCAACAAAAATGCACCTTTATTGTTAATTGGTGAAGCATGAACCATCCATGTACAACCATTAGATTCATATTTAGCTATAACCCTTGCCTTTTAATTTCATTCCCAGATCAGCTCAAAACTGAGATGAATAACAAACTCTTTAAGATTGGTCCTAAAATCATTTACATCAACATATATTGATCTAACCTTAAAATTATTGTCATCACCACCATCATGACAAATTACTAGCTCATAACCATCTGGATCATAGGCATCTAGGTCATAATCATCTAGCTCATCATGACTGTCTACATCTTTACCATGGTCATTGTCTCTTAAACAATGGCTCTACACATCATTGACTTGACCAAAAGATTCATCATCACTTTCACTCTTACTTAAGTCAGCATGGTCATCAGTCCTCAACACTAGCATCTGAATTATTAATTGATATGATGTCACACACATCACTTTGATTTACTCCCTTTCACTTACCACTATCCTTAGCTCCCTTGCTTGCTTCATCCTTGCCAAGCTCAGTAGCTCCCTTACTTGTTCCAACAATATTGCTATTAGTCTTTACAGTGGGTGAAGTACTCTAAGAGTTACTACTTGCACAAATAGTTGATTGAGACACACTACTAGCCCTTGCGTTATGTGAATTACTCTCAGAATGACCACTAGAACTCCTAGCTATAGTAGATCTTGTCCTAGTAATTACACCAGCAGTTCCTCCACTAGCCCTTCTAGTAGACATACTCCTAGCCCTTGCATTGGGTACATTGTTTACATTTCCAATAGCACTTGAACTTCCAAAAATATTACAATGAGCCATAGCACTAGAACCACCTCTTTTGACTACTTGCTTTGCCCTATTGGTTCCCATTGATTGACCTCCATACTTACCACCATCTATTGTAGAAAAATCATCATGTGTAGTGTTGTCTTTGGTAACAACTTCATTGGAATGTAAATTGATGGCATATTTAAAAGCTTCCTCATCACTCCATCGAAGATCAAACACAATCACTCTTACTAAATCTAGATGTGCATTCCAAAGAAACAATCCAACCACAGAGCTATCATCTTACAAAACTACCTCTTCATTGTTTGGAAGTTTAGATTTCAATTTGAAAGTGACTGCATGACCACTGGGGACATGATCAATCACTGTGTTGTAGACGTCACATAGCATATCTAAATAATGTATCGATCCGGGTCTACAATCTTTTGTACATATTTGTTCCGCTAATTGAACTCAACTTTATATATCAATTCCACCGACATAACAATGACAACATACAAATGATTAAATGTACTACAAATATAGAATTTATTAAAATACGAACATAATTTCACAATATAACAACAATAAAATAATATCATGTCAACATATCAAATATAGTAGTCCAACAACATATCCAATCCCCATAATATAATGATGATCCAATGGCTGGTTATGGATGGATCTCGATTCTGCCCAAAAGGGTTCCAAGAAAAAACATCTGCGGGTGTTCTTATGGAGGTCCTGATGTATAATAGACTCTAGTTAATCTAAACCTGAGATTCAAGAATAATGGCAATCCACTCAACTGGGAGAACATTGATAAGATGCTATGTCCGGTTCTATAATAATGGCAATGACACCATCAATTGCCAGATTAACATCTCAGATTAACAAACTATAATATCATTATTTCATATGCCTAAAAATTCATTTGCAAACTGATCTATAATTTCATTTTTCAAACTTATCTACAAATTCATTTTTCATCACTGTCAGGTATGATCCCTATTCTTCTACCAAAAAGAAAAAAACTGATCTAATGATCCTTACAAGAATATAGAATGTGCCAAGTAGATTCTGGTTCAACTTAACAGAAAGCACATCCATAATCCAACTGGAAATTTGCTTTAAGTTTCGTATGATTTTATGATTTTAGAGCCCATCCTGGAAAATTTGCTTTAAGTTTCGAGATTGATTTTTAACCTCTAAATCACATTTTAATGTCTATTTATGCTTTTCCATTCACTCCCAGCCCTCCTAGCATTCTATGGCACAATACCGATGGCTACTCCATGCAAAGGAGCCTAAGATCCTATGGTCAAGTTTGGATGAGACACAAAAATGACCTATTTTGAACGATGCGGCAGAGCATCTGTTTGAGAACTTAAGATCACAAACTCAACATAACGGCATAGTAATAGATAGGCAGAAGTTGGAATTGGGGCATTGCAATTCATTTATTTGCACGTACAACCTTGTAACCAAACCTACAATATCAAAAGGAGAGAGAGAGAGAGAGAGAGAGAGAGAGAGCCCCCTGTCCATACTGGAATACCAAA
>NC_056561.1:6915376-6921764 GCF_013358625.1 Macadamia integrifolia
AAAAAAAAAAAAAAAAAAAGACTTTTGAACTATTTCAACATTAAGAGGAATCATATTTTTGAGCTAAATCTTAAAAAGTGATTTATATAAAATTAGAAACCCTAAATCAGACAAAGCATTAAGAAAACAAAGCATTAAAAAACAAGTATTAAGTGGAAATAACCTAAATCAAAGACCAATAGTTGTTTGGTTGGCTTGTAGCTTCAATCAAGCTTTTTGTAGCTTCGATCGAAGCTTTTGGTGCCTTGATAGTCCTTTAATCGGAGTTTGGTATGAATTCTATGCCACAAGGAGTTCTGAGGCCGCTATCTTCTCCGCGGTGCTCTTTGGTATCTTCTCTGATCTTCTCAAGTTAGCTGAGGTTGCAAGAGAGCAAAGTTGAAGACCTAGGTTGAAAAAGAACAAAGTGAAGAAGACCTAGGTTGAAGAAGGACGAAATCCAACACTTCTTTGTTTGTTTTAAGGGAATGGTGTATTAGTAAATTCACATTAATATAAAGGTATTTTCGGCATTAAAATGGTGATGTCACTAATTAATACTTTCAAATTCACGGTGACTAACGGATTGGACCTAATTGTAACAATCTTTCAAACTACAGAAAAAGGGGTGTAATCCATTCAAACCTTAGATCCATATTTAATTTCGACAAACTATGAAAAGAAGGCGTAATTTTTCTTTTTTTTTAATATTTTGTTTTTTCTTGACTTCCAAACATAGCCAGTCAGTTCTAGTTGTGCCAACGAACTGAAGAGCCACCATCACGAGATTTCTTGCACTGCTTCACTAAATTAGAATTTGGGATAATTATAGTGGCCTCCCCGTTGTTTCCATAATATTAAAATCATCCATGTTTTAGACTTTAATTCCTAAAACAGACGAGAAAACGAAAAAGGAAGGTGAAACTGACCCAGAACAGCCTCGGTACCGTTTCCAGCACCACTGAGCGGATAAATAGAGAGATCTTTCGCATGATTAAATTCAATCAAAAGCAGAGTAATTCACGCAAAAATGGAGGATAAGGGTAATGCAAACGAGGGATGGAAGGCATCACTCGTTAATTTGCGGGAGATGGCGGCCAATCTAGATTCTCTCCAGAAGCTGATCGTGAAGAAAGCTATCTTCGTGGATGAAGAAACATTCGCCAAAGCCTCCCTCAGCTCCGAGCAGGCGCGAATTATCAAGGTAGTCTAAGTTTCCCCTTTTCTCGTTCATATCCTTAAAAGTTTTTTATTTTTATTTGTCCCAAATTTCTTTGCAGGGTTTTCTACTTTGTTGAGTTTCAATTGGTTATATTTATTTATTTATTTATTTTTTGTTATTGCTTGTTTATTAGCTGCTTATTTCATGTTGTGGCTTAAATTTTATTTTTATTACTGGGTTTTGTGTATAAGCATATTTTGACATCTGACTTAGCTAGTTTTAATTTTCTTCTCTCCCCATTTTTTTTTGGGAAATTAAGTTTTAATTACTGGGTTTTGTTTATATGCTTATTTTGACATTTGGAATTCTAGATCGGTTAGTTTTAATTTTCCTCTCCCAATTGTTTGGTGGGTTCAAATTATTTTTACTGGGGTAGGGGTACATCATACATGTAGTTCTTCGGAAGTTGAAGGGGAGTCACATCATTTCCACTGAATTAGAATTATAGGTATAGTTGCAGAACAAATGCAAACTAGCCTTAATCCAACTACATGAGGTGTGCTACATTTATCCTCATTCACAATTCCTCATTATATGCCAAATCTTCTGTTAATCATAAGACATCATCTTTATTTATCTCCTTCAACCAAGTCATTTATGGCCTTCTATTGTCCTTTTCAGAACCATCAACTTCCACCTGATTGCTGCTTCCTCATCATTTATGCATTTCCCAAGTTACTCGTATAGAAGCTGAAGGAAGTTATGTGGTTTGACATTTTTTTCAATCTTCATATATCAAATGGCCTCTGCTCAAATGTGTTTTCGTGCTTCCTCGATCTCAAGGGGTTTTGAGTGAGGGCAGACGAATGTTTATCACTATGGAAATCAAAATTTGGTTAGGCAACATTTTGTTTATCATTGTCTATCCAGTAATAGTAACCAGGATATCAATATTTAATATTGACCCTTCTGTTTATGAAAATATGTGACCATTAATTAATGGTTTATATTTAATTAAGAGCTTTTTTATCCTTTTCAACTCAGTCGCTAATGCACTTTGGTTTTTGAAAGTTGTATATGGCTAAATGAAAAATTGGTGCCAACCTAGCTACTAACTTGTGGTAGTTTTGATTTCATGTGTTTGTCGAGGTATACATTTTTGTTAGACAAAAAATGGGTTTCTAAAGGAAAAACCGAAGTCTGCTTACATTTTTGTAAAACTGGACCAGAATATGAAATGCCATCGGACAAGGTGGACCTCGGCACAATGGTAAGGTTGCTCCATTGCGAGTAGGTCGCAGGTTTGAATTAGGAAACAGGCTCTCTGCAAAGTGGGGGATGGAAAGGCTGCGTACATTACCACCCTCTCCATACCCCACAGTGGTGGGAGCCTCGTGCACTGGGTACACCCTCTTTTTAGTAGCCTTCAAGGCATAGGATAACTTAATCCTTCCAATCTTAGCTTGTTCATCTTCTAATCAAATTTGATGCTGGATACAGAACTAACCAATTCCCTGTGAGTTTCTTGTTTACATCCATGAAATAGAATTAGTTCTTTGGTGTGAGTTCTGTTGATGATATGGTTAGATTTCAAACAGAGTAAGCGTTTTTTATATGGTCAAGGACTCAAGGTTGTCTCTTTATAACCCTCTCTCTCTCTCTCTCTCTGGGCTTTGGGCCAGGCCTAGTCCTGCATGATCCAAGTTATCCTTTAATTTGCTTTCGAATTTCAAGTTATGACTATATATTTTTAATACTTTTATTTTCCTACAGCCACACTTCACTTTTTGGGATTGAATGATATTATTTTTGTGGTCTAGAACTAGCTTATGATTTCTCTTAAAAATTACACCCCAACCCCCCAAAAAAAAAAAAAAATTATAAACTTTCTGACTGCTTTTGTAGTTAGGGAGAGATTTTAACAGAACTACAGTCTTTACTGTTTATTGGTTAGGGTTTTAAATTGTGGCCTCTTAATGTAGGAATAGGTTTGACAAGTCAAACCAGCCCAAACTGCAGGAACTTTTAGACTAGAGAACAACCAAAACCAGTCTCGAATATATAGCAGAAAATCACCCTCAAACAACAGTCCAGAATATATTCGACCACCAGAAACAACATTACAGGATGGGAATAAGAACAGCAACAATACTTAGAACCAAAACAGAGACTAGCTAAGAATGTTAACAACTTCAGACTAACAGTAATTAGATTCAGCAGTCCAGAAACTTCCAACAGCAGGCATTAACTTTACAGAATGTAATCCAGAACCTGCAGGTCACTAAAAGACGAAAAAAAGGAGATTTTTTATATCTCACTATTCAGAGGTCAGATAGGGCTCCAACTTGGGTCGAACCTAACCTGGGCAGAGGTGGATCTTGGACCAAAAAATGGGGTCATTCTGATAGCTGGAACTGACTAAACCAGCAAGGGCCGAAAGCTCTGTTTTGCAGAAAATTCTGGGCAGAAATAGAAGGAATTGTAGCTGGTATTTGCAGCTCTAATAAACCTTGAAATTATAGTAGAACTTAAAGAAAAGATTACTTGTAGCAGACCTCTTGGACTTCACGCCGCAAGGAGTCGAATGGATCAAACACCAATCCCTAATCCTTGATCAAACACAAGGAACATCCAGTGAAGCCAGTGGCAGCAACAAGACTCTTTTTTTTAAAACATAAATCGTCTCCCTATGATGAGAGCTCTCCTTTATTTATAATAATGATGGGGAGGGTTTACAAGTAATAGTAACTCAGAGTTACTAAATCTGAGTTACTAAAAATTGATTACAAGAAGTTACTAAAAACTAGAAATTAGAATCTAATATAAATAGAAACTAGTCTAGACAGAAATTAGAAACTAACAATGACTTGAAATTAGAAACTAATTTTGGTACTGAAATTAGAAACTAAATCACCCCATCTAAAAAGGAAACTAAAGAAAAGGAAACAAATCACTGAATCCCGTATTCAATCTTAGACCCTCCCTCTTAGACCCATAAAAGTGGCCTATTACACTCAAAACACATGAGATCAAAGACCCAACATGTATGGAACCCAACCCTAAGCTTATTCCTAATAAAACAAGCCTATTTAGGAAACTAAACTGCATCAACTCTTCCCATCTTGAAAAAATTCGTCCCTGAATTTTGCAGTGATGAGGGGGAAACAACATATCAGTAGTAGCTTTGACCATTCCCAAACAAAACTCTGGTTGCTTGTAAACTTGTGGAATGTAGTCTTCAAGGTGTGGAGCTTTCTCTTCAACGAACCATGATAGCATAACAAACTCTATATGCTCAACCTCTGAATCAATACCAATTGTGAATGTCATGTGCAGAGAGTCGTCAATGTTGGTAACCTTCTCATCAAGGATTGGAGGAACAATCTCTTCCTTCTCATCATGAGTCTCAAAGACTTGTTGTGGAGTTCTTTCAATCACTACCTCATCTTCCACATCTTTAGTCTTGCCTATTATGCTCTCTTCAACGTAGAATCCTTCATTGGAGTCTTCTTCCATGGTTTCAGTCTTGTCTACTATGCTCTCTTCAATGTAGAACTCTTCAGTTGAATCTTTTATCTCTTGACCTTCTGTCTTTGAAGCTTCAAGAACTATCTCTTCAATATGAACCTTGACTTCTAGTTCTTTTGGTTTAAATAGAGATATCTTCACTTCACCTAGAGGAGCTTTGTCTATTGGGGGTGCTGAAGTGTTAGGTTTAGTGGTTGAAAAAGTTTTCTTGACCTCCCCAGCTTGGTAACTAAACCTTCTACCTGGCTGTGCCATAAGTTCCTCTGCTCGAAGAGCCTTGTCAAAGCAATCTCTCACTGTATATACATCAGCAACACCAATTCCTCTATTAATTTCAGCTCGTAATCCCAGTCGAAATTGAGAAAGTAATTGCCTCTCATTCTTCCTAATGCTTATGCAAGAATAAAGTGCATCAAACTTATTCATATACTCGGCAACAGTCATAGACCCTTGACGAAGAGAGTTCAGCTGGTCTTGTATGCGAGCTCTGAAGTTGCGTGGCAAGTATTTATCTGATAGCTCAAGCTTCATCTCCTCCCAACTAGTAGGTTCTCTGCCACGGTCTTCTAACTCTAGCTCATAGGTCCTCCACCACTCACGAGCAGCCCCAACTAGCTTAGCACGAGCTAGTTTCATCTTCCGTTCCTCAGGTAACTTATAATAGTCAAAATAGTCGTCTAGTGCGACTACCCAATTATAGAACAATTGGGGGTCATATCTCCCATCAAACTCCTTCAGATCGAGCTTGACTTTCTGTGAATCTCCAGAGTACCTCTGATATGTGGGGCATTCAATCTCAAAATAACCCCTTACATATTCTTCAAAAGTAGGTTGTGCTACCGGAACCCTCTGTGGTGCTCTCAGATTAGGGTTTGCTCTCCTGTTAGCCAACTGAGTAACCACATTCATTGGAGTGTCCACTTCGGGTGTTGTACGTGAACTGCCAGTAGGCTGTTGGGGTGGGGTCTCTTCATTCAACAACCTGGCATCCAATTCAGCCTTCAACTCAGCCTTCAATTCAGTCCGTAAGGTTTGCTGTTCAGCCCTCATCTCAGTCCTCATAGTCTGTAGCATCTCTATAAGAGAAGCTAGGGTAGGGGTGTTGTTCCCAGCCATGCTCTGATACCACTTAATGTAGGACTAGGTTTGACAAGTCAAACCAGCCCAAACTGCATGAACTTTTAGACTAGAGAACAACCAAAACCAATCTCGAATATATAGCAGAAAATCACCCTCAAACAACAGTCCAGAATATATTCGACCACCAGAAACAACATTACAGGATGGGAATAAGAACAGCAACAATACTTAGAACCAAAACAGAGACTAGCTAAGAATGTTAACAACTTCAGACTAACAGTAATTAGATTCAGCAGTCCAGAAACTTCCAACAGCAGGCATTAACTTTACAGAATGTAATCCAGAACCTGCAGGTCACTAAAAGACGAAAAAAAGGAGATTTTTTATATCTCACTATTCAGAGGTCAGATAGGGCTCCAACTTGGGTCGAACCTAACCTGGGCAGAGGTGGATCTTGGTCCAAAAAATGGGGTCATTCTGATAGCTGGAACTGACTAAACCAGCAAGGGCCGAAAGCTCTGTTTTGCAGAAAATTCTGGGCAGAAATAGAAGGAATCGTAGCTGGTATTTGCAGCTCTAATAAACCTTGAAATTATAGTAGAACTTAAAGAAAAGATTACTTGTAGCAGACCTCTTGGA
>NC_056561.1:6923083-6927484 GCF_013358625.1 Macadamia integrifolia
AAAAAAAAAAAAAAAAAAAAAAAAAAGACTTTTGAACTATTTCAACATTAAGAGGAATCATATTTTTGAGCTAAATCTAAAAAAGTGATTTATATAAAATTAGGAACCCTAAATCAGACTAAACATTAAAAAACAAGTATTAAGTGGAAATAACCTAAATCAGAGACCAATAGTTGTTTGGTTGGCTTGTAGCTTCAATCAAGCTTTTTGTAGCTTCGACCGAAGCTTTTGGTGCCTTGATAGTCCTTTAATCGGAGTTTGGTATGAATTCTATGCCACAAGGAGTTCTGAGGCCACTATCTTCTCCGCGGTGCTCTTCGGTATCTTCTCTGATCTTCTCAAGTTAGCTGAGGTTGTAGGAGAACAAAGTTGACGACCTAGGTTGAAAAAGAACAAAGTGAAGAAGACCTAGGTTGAAGAAGAACGAAATCCAACACTTCTTTGTTTGTTTTAAGGGAATGGTGTATTAGTAAGTTCACATTAATATAAAGGTATTTTTGGCATTAAAATGGTGACGTTACTAATTAATACTTTCAAATTCACGGTGACTAACGGATTGAACCTAATTGTAACAACCTTTCAAACTACAGAAAAAAGGGTGTAATCCATTCAAAGCTTAGATCCATATTTAATTTCGACAAACTATGAAGAGAAGGTGTTATTTTTCTTTTTTCTAATATTTTTTTTTCTTGACTTCCAAACATAGCCAGTCAGTTCTAGCTGTGCCAACGAACTGAAGAGCCACCATCACGAGATTTCTTGCACTGCTTCACTAAATTAGAATTTGGGAAATTTATAGTGGCCTCCCCGTAGTTTCCATAATATTAAAATCATCCATGTTTTAGAATTTAATTCCTAAAACAGACGAGAAAACGAAAAACGGAAGGTGAAACTGACCCAGAACAGCCTCGGTACCGTTTCCAGCGCCACTGAGCGGATAAATAGAGAGATCTTTCGCATGATCAAATTCAATCAAAAGCAGAGTAATTCACGCAAAAATGGAGGATAAGGGTAATGCAAACGAGGGATGGAAAGCATCACTCGTTAATTTGCGGGAGATGGCGGCCAGTCTAGATTCTCTCCAGAGGCTGATCGTGAAGAAAGCTATCTTCGTGGATGAAGAAACATTCGCCAAAGCCTCCCTCAGCTCCGAGCAGGCGCGAATTATCAAGGTATTCTAAGTTTCCCCTTTTCTCGTTCATATCCTTAAAAGTTTTTTATTTTTATTTGTCCCAAATTTCTTTGCAGGGTTTTCTACTTTGTTGAGTTTCAATTGGTTATATTTATTTATTTAATTTTTTTTTGTGATTGCTTGTTTATTAGCTGCTTGTTTTCAGTGAAGAAGTTCACGAAGATCTTAGAACGCCCGTGCTTATTTCATGGTGTGGCTTAAATTTTATTTTTATTACTGGATTTTGTGTATAAGCATATTTTGACATCTGACTTAGCTAGTTTTAATTTTCTTTTCTCCCCATTTTTTTTTGGGAAATTAAGTTTTAATTACTGGGTTTTGTTTATATGCTTATTTTGACATTTGGAATTCTAGATCGGTTAGTTTTAATTTTCCTCTCCCAATTGTTTGGTGGGTTCAAATTATTTTTACTGGGGTAGGGGTACACCATACATGTAGTTCTTCGGAAGTTGATGGGAAGTCACATCATTTCCACTGAATTAGAATTATAGGTATAGTTGCAGAACAAATGCAAACTAGCCTTAATCCAACTACATGAGGTGTGCTACATTTATCCTCATTCACAATTCCTCATTATATGCCAAATCTTCTGTTAATCGTAAGACATCATCTTTATTTATCTCCTTCAACCAAGTCATTTATGGCCTTCTATTGTCCTTTTCAGAACCTTCAACTTCCACCTGATTGCTGCTTCCTCATCATTCATGCATTTCCCAAGTTACTCGTATAGAAGCTGAAGGAAGTTATGTGGTTTGACATTTTTTTTAATCTTCATATATCAAATGGCCTCTGCTCAAATGTGTTTTCGTGCTTCCTCGATCTCAAGGGGTTTTGAGTGAGGGCAGACGAATGTTTATCACTATGGAAATCAAAATTTGGTTAGGCTACATTTTGTTTATCATTGTCTATCCAGTAATAGTAACCAGGATATCAATATTTAATATTGACCCTTCTGTTTATGAAAATATGTGACCATTAATTAATGGTTTATATTTAATTAAGAGCTTTTTTATCCTTTTCAACTCAGTCGCTAATGCACTTTGGTTTTTGAAAGTTGTACATGGCTAAATGAAAAATTGGTGCCAACCTAGCTACTAACTTGTGGTAGTTTTGATTTCATGTGTTTGTGGAGGTATACATTTTTGTCAGACAAAAAATGGGTTTCTAAAGGAAAAACCGAAGTCTGCTGTACATTTTCGTAAAACTGGACCAGAATATGAAATGCCATCGGACAGGGTGGACCTCGGCACAATGGTAAGGTTGCTCCATTGCGAGTAGGTCGCAGGTTTGAATTGGGAAACAACCTCTCTGCAAAGTGGGGGATGGAAAGGCTATGTACATTACGACCCTCTCTATACCCCACAGTGGTGGGAGCCTCGTGCACTGGGTACACCCTCTTTTTAGTAGCCTTCAAGGCATAGGATAACTTAATCCTTCCAATCTTAGCTTGTTCATCTTCTAATCAAATTTGATGCTGGATACAGAACTAACCAATTCCCTGAGTGTTTCTTGTATACATCCATGAAATAGAATTAGTTCTTTGGTGTGAGTTCTGTTGATGATATGGTTAGATTTCAAACAGAGTAAGCGTTTTTTATATGGTCAAGGACTCAAGGTTGTCTCTTTATAACCCTCTCTCTCTCTCTCTCTCTCTCTGGGCTTTGGGCCAGGCCTAGTCCTGCATGATCCAAGTTATCCTTTAATTTCCTTTCGAATTTCAAGTTATGACTATATATTTTTAATACTTTTATTTTCCTACAGCCACACTTCACCTTTTGGGATTGAATGATATTATTTTTGTGGTCTAGAACTAGCTTATGATTTCTCTTAAAAATTACACCCCACCCCCCACCCAAAAAAAAAAAATTATAAACTTTCTGACTGCTTTTGTAGTTAGGGAGAGATTTTAACAGAACTGCAGTCTTTACTGTTTATTGGTTAAGGTTTTAAATTGTGGCCTCTAAGGTAGGGTTTTGATGGTAGAGAGATAGTTTTAAAGTGAAAATTTGATAACCTGAAGGGGGTAACTCAGTTGACAAGGACTAGCACTTCACAATTAAAACAATTAGGAGGTCACAAGTTCAACTCTCCTTGAGGCTTACCTATAAAAAATAAAAGTTAAAATTTAGTATCCAGTTCCGAAATTAGAATTTCAAGTAGGTGTAGAGTTCGAAGATAAAGGTTGTGGTTTTTTTGGCTGTGTGGCTAAAACAATGAGTAGAAAGGGGTAAAATAGGAGGGGCTGCTAAGTTAAAATGGTCGTTTATTATGGTTTTGATGGGAAATATGGATCTCCCACTAGCAGCAGTGGAACTGAGTCTTTTTGGCTGTCTGTTGGCTGAGTTTTAGATTACGGTTGCTAGAGACCAAAATTAATAATTGGAAGGCCACACGTGACTCCAATAATTAATTAAATATAGCACATCAGCTAATATCTCACACATTTACATATAAAAGATGCCATACGAATTCCATGCCGGCCACTTACCTTGCTTCCTAGTTGTCCCAACATCATGGTAATGGTGCCAAACAGTCTCTTTTGTTTTTGTTTTTTTTTTCTTTCTCGAGGAGTACATGAGTTTTATAAGGCTTCCAACTCAATATAACTTTTGCAGAATTGAAATACATCAAGATGGATGACATAATGGTTATTTGATGGCTGATGCAATTGCATACACTGGTTATCTTAATTAGGTAGTACTGACATCTCAATTACTGCTGATTGTTGGCAAACATGCAGCCAAAGCATTCCATTTTCCTAATCAGTCACTGTAGCACTTCTATTGCATGCAGTACCCATACAATCCCCTAATTTGTAAGGATAATCTTTTCATGTGCAGGCACTTGAACAAAGGGTAGAGACATTAGAACGGGAGCTTGATGCTGCAATTACAGCTGCAGCTCGTGCTCGTGCAGAGAAGCGACAGGCTGAAGCAGCCCAACGAGCTGCTGAGTTACATGCACAAGAGGTTACAAGGGAGCTTGAGAACACCACAAGTATGCGATTCTCAACTATATTTGATTTCTATCTTATGGAACTTATGGATCTTGTCTAGCATCAAGACACCTATAATTCTCATTGGCCAACAAAATGACATAAAATAGCAGGGTCACAATATCACCGAGTGGTTTTTAGGATTTGGTTGACATATTTTGCAACTTCAAAGTTCCTAGTATACCATATCATGCCAGAGAGAAGTGGTTTCTCT
>NC_056561.1:6927561-6957963 GCF_013358625.1 Macadamia integrifolia
ACCAAACGGTGTTCAGATATGTGGCTTGACTTGTTTCTAGGAATGATCATTGTGATAATACCAAAATCTAAAATATGTGGCTTGACTTGTTTCTAGGAATGATCATTGTGATAATACCAAAATCTAAAACCCAGTAATAGCAGTGAGAAGGAAAAATAAGAAGAAAAAATTGGAGAAGAAGAAGAGCGATCGTTTTTCCTGGCAGTCCCCCCCCCATCTCACTGTATAAATCGAACCAAATTACATAAAAAGGAAACTAGTCATAGTCATAGTCTAACTAGGAAACAAATCTTTACCTTTTGGAAACAAATAAACCAAAAGCAAAAGTAGTTAATAACTAACTCTAACTTGCTGCCCAAGACGTAATACGATGGGGACATTCCTCCTTTTGTATTCAACAACAACAACAGTAACAATAACGCCTTACCCCAACTATATGGGGTCGGCCACATGGATCCTCTCTCTCTCTCTCTTTTTATTTTTTATTTTTTAATTAACCTTACAACAACAAACAACTCAGCCTTTTCTCAACTGATTGAGGTCGGCTACATGGATTTGTCAAAGAAGAAGATAAAATAAAGAAGGGGTAAAAGGGGAAAAGATAAAGAAAAGAAGTGATGTAGATCGATTTAAGTAGAAGAACGGCAAAAGGCTGGCCAAACCAACCCCCAATCGTCCCAAGCTGGTCCAACTATCCCAGGCCAGGATGGACAGCTGTAGAGCACTACTGATTTCAGTCTTGTGAGGAATTTTGTCTTATTCAAAGTCTTGGACAGCAAGGAAGGCTGTTACCAAATTGCAAGTTTCTTAAACAATTAATTTCCTTCTCTGCAACAGTGTTTAGGAAGTCTTTTATTTCCTTTTTGAGTTTATTCTTCTTGTACAAGGAAGAACTCTTCTAGAGATTTTCTTTCTTATTAGTTTCATTTTCTATTTATTTCCTTTGTAGTATGTTTCTATTTTAATTCTTTTTGGCAAGTCTTAAGCCTATATAATGTAATGATCCTTGGGAGATCACACGCGATTTGAAGTAATAAAAACGTGTTTGTTTACAAACTGATTGTCTGTGAGATACAGTTGGGGTGAGAGGCCTTTGCGTGGGTGAGATGCCTAGGGAAGAGTGAGAAACTCGACCCATTATCCTTTTCTTCTTTCCCCTTCCTCTGTTGATACACTTGCAACTGTTGATACAGTTGGGGTAAGAGGCCTTTGAGTAGGTGAGGCATTGCTTTCTTACGCTGCTGATACACTTGCAATGGTGGAGGAGAGGATACAATTGGAACATCATCAAAAGGCATAAGGACCGGCCTAAGTGGTGTGCAATTACTTTCAATCTCAAGATTAGAACTAGGCACTTTAGGAACAAAATATGGAGTACTTCAAAGAAGGTAACATGGTGCACAATTACTATCAATCTCAAGATTAGAACCAGGCACATGAGGAACAAAATATGGAGTACTTCAAAGAAGGTAACATTGGCACTAAAAAATTGCTAATGAGTAATTGGGATTTTACATTTGTACCCTTTCTGGGTTTTAGAATAATGAAGGAAAATACACTTTACAGCCCTGAGAGACAACTTATCTACTTGAGGTTATAAAATATGAGCAAAGCAAACATAGCCAAAAACCCGAGGCGGCAAAGAAAACAAGGGTGTTCTGGGAAACATAATAGATAATGATGAATGGTTATTTAAAACATCTGATTGATCATTGATCAAATAACATGCAATGAGTATGGCTTCACACAAAAAATGTTTTGGAACATTCATATGTGATGCGGATTTGGGTTCCAAAACTGGAATCGGATCGCTTATGAGCCCACAAGATTAATATATAGCTAATGTAGACTAGGATAGGGGTCTAACCAAGTCTCAACTACAGGAACTTCTAAACAAAGAACAACTAGCAATTACCCATGGATAGGTAGCAATCAACAGACCAGAATAAAGGAAGAATTAATTCTCAGAAAATAAGAATTCAATCCCACACAGTCCTCCTTAAACTCAGATTATAAACCAGCAAATAGAGTTAATTCAGGTACAGAAATAGGCTTTTAACAGTGTATAACCAGAAGAGTATTCACTGGAACAAAAAAGGAAAGAATCTCCCTATCGGTTTTGGTTTCCACCACTACAGTCCAAAAAAGCAGAGATTTTAATTATCTCTGAGAAGGATGATCAGAACAGCCCCTCAGTAAGGTCGAGTGTCCCTTTGATAGGCAGGAAGGATCGACCAGAAATTCATCCACAATCAAGGGCAGTAGATGCTATAGGGAGCTGGGGTCGATTACTCAGTTTAGAGTATTTTCTGGGCAGAATCTGAAGTGTAAATACCTGATTTGTAGAACAGCAACAGCACCTTGTAAATAAAACTTGAAGAAGAAAAAGAACACTTGAAAGGAACCTCTCGGGCTTCACACCGCAAAGAGTCAATTGGATCAAACACCAATTCCTTCAGCCTTGATCAAACAGAAGACCACCACTTTGATCACACACAAAGCAAAGAAGAGCAACAACAACATGGTTTTTTCATTCATAAATCGTTCCAGGCTTAATGGGAGCCCTTTTCTTTATTTATAATAATGATGTGGGTTACATAAAATAGAAACTAACTTTAGTTTCCAAAAACTGAAATTGAAACTTACAAAATAGATGGTCCTCTAGTTACTAAAACTGGAAATAGAAACTAAGAATTAAAGTACTTAAACTAGAAACTAAATAAACTGGATTTAGAAACTAAATAATAAACTAAATAACCCCATCAATGCCCAACTAAAAAGGAAACTAACTAGTAATCCCGTACTCAATCTTAGAATCCCTCTTTTAGACCTGTAAAAGTGGTTTATTACACTCAAAGCACATGCATCAAAGGCCCAACATGTATGGAACCCAACCCTAGGCTTATTCCTAATAAAACAAGCCTATTTTGGTTATTAATCTGCATCAGCTCTCCCCATCTTGAAAAAATTCGTCCTCGAATTTTGCAGTGATGAGGTGGAAACAACATGTGAATAGCTGTCGTAACTGTTCCCAAACAGAATTCAAGTTGCTTGTAGACTTTTGGAAGGTAGTCTTCAAGGCGTGAAACTTTCTCTTCAAAGAACCATGATGGCATAACAAACTCTATATGCTCAACCTCTGAATTAATACCAACTGTGAATGTCGTATGCATAGAGTCATCAATGTTGGTAACATTCTCATCAAGGATTGGAGGAACAAGCTCTTCCTTTTCAGCATGAATCTCAAAGACTTGTGGAGTGACTTCACCCACTACCTCATCTTCCACGGCCTCAGTCTTGGCGCTGATGCGGTCTAAAGATGGTAAGGCAGTGCTCCGCCTTATGCGAAGTGGCGCCTTATGGTTTTTTTTATAAACACATTTTAAAATTACTTGATGAAGATTCCAAATATAGATTTTTTATTGGTAGGTGTATGGTTTTGTTAACACTTGAGATGTATGGGATCAGCTTTACTCCACAAAAAATAACCAAAACAAACAAAACAAAAACACGATTCACAAACAGGGTTTGGATTTTGTCAAGGGTTTTAAGAAAGGGCTTTGGGAAGGAATCAAGGAACAAGGAAGAACCACTAATCCAGGCGACCATTTTGCTCTGGCAGCGATGAGCTTCATTCTTCTTTGACAGGAGTAGAAATATAGTAGATGACCTTAGGGCTTAAGCACTCATTTTGGCATCATAGAGGTAAGTATAATAAATACTTGTATTTTTTATGTCTTTTCTTAATATTTATAATTTTGCTTCATAATTATGTATTTATATTATATGTTAATATGATTGATGATTGATGATTGATGATTGATGAAGATGAACTTAGTTTATTCACTTTATTGATTTGTTTTCTTGATGAATATCTTACATTGGTATGAATATAAACCTTTAATAATTATTTAACATAAGAGTAATAGGATTCAACTAGGATTTGAGCCAAATAGATTGGTTTTATAAAAAAATTACATAGGAACACTTTAGTCGATAAGGCGAAGCTTTATGCCCGCCTTATCTCTAAGGCGCTCCGAAAGACCCTCAAACGCCTCCGTTGCCTTACCACCTTAAAAACTATGTTCTCCACCTATGATTGTATTTGGATCTATTTATTATAAATATACGATGGATGGAGACTACTGAAAATATATCGGCTGCTCCTCTCCCTTGCCGTCTCTCTTCTTCTTCCCTAATCCCTTTGTCTCTCTTCTTTCTTCTTCTTTGATTATGGTTCTCAAATTTCTACACAACTTTATGAGGTCGGCTAATAAGGAAAACTGAATTGTAAATAGAGGGAGGGAAGGAGTGGGGGGGGGGGGGAAGAGATGAGAAGTGAACAATGATGTGGGTAGGGCTGTCAAAAGGACTTGAACTGACCAAAACATGGTTCAGTTCTGTCCCAAGTTTGGACCTGGTTTAGTCCCATCGAGCCTGCCTTGTTGGCCCCAATTTTGCACCTATGCTGGTCCACTCCTGCAGCCATCGAACCGGCATAGCAGCCTCTTGAATAGTGCATATTTTACTTCCCTAATTGGTCTTCTAGAAGAGCCCAAGCAGCCATTGACCTTAGGGTATGAGATTAAATAGGGAAGAGGAAGGATCTCAATTGGGATATCTACCTTCACTATAATGTTGGATGGATAATATCTTTAATTCTTAATTAAATATATTTGTCAATATATAACTCTTATCTTTCTCTCAAAGTAGTAGTTTATTATGCTTAGGTCTTTTTACTTAACAATATCACAAACGTACCTTAGGGGATGGAATAATAACTGTCACTACCTTAGTCCATCACAAATTCCATATATAGAGAATTTGAACCTATGATTGGATGACCAAAAGATTTTAAAAATATTTATGAAACAAATGTAATACTAGTTCATATTTTTCAAAACTTTTTGTAAGCAATTTACAAAATGTACCACTAGATCTGGATTTTGTCTAATCATGTTCAGATAATCTCTCTTTGATATTTTCCCTAATGAAAGTGGATTCCTTATCGAACATCTTAGTCATTCATAGGCAAACACCATAGATCCAGCACATTGACATATAGTTAGCGAGACATCAACCATTGGTACAACAAAACCCCAAATGTCTAACTACAACAATAAGGACCTCTCAGATCTAGGGATCAATAGTAATCTACCAATGAGTATCTTATTCTTTAAACAACTGACAAGAATCTATTCAAGATTCCCATGTGATCCAGTTCAATGTACACATGTATGTCACTCACACTTGTGTCTCAGAATCAACACTCCTAAGAGCACACGCGTTAATATGAACAAAATACTTGATTCCCTCACTAGCTATTAACAATTACTGATTAAGACCTATGGACAATCAAAGCCTGGTAAATATCATGAACCCATAAACATAAATAAACTCTTTATTAATCAATTTAATGGAGACAATTCCAACATTGGTCAACACAAATTTTTGACGACATGTGAAAAAGGAAATATTGTCCCTATAACTGATTCACATTGGTGGGATAAAAGGATTGGTATGGCTGTTGGGAGTTTTTTATTTCATGGGAAAAACACACATGTATCTTCCAAAAGAAAACATGCTTATGCTTAAGCTTCACCCATATCACTTGTAGAGGTATTCAAGCTACACATGGAGGAGTTGCGTGCAAAGCAAGAAGAGATCTCTAGGAGAGATGATGAGATTAGAGTTTTGGAAGCTATAGTCAAGACACTGGGTGGAAAAAAAGATTCATCAGCCACAAATATGTGAGTTCAATGTTGTGAATGTAATATTTACTGTAATATTGGATATGATGCTTTCTGGAGTTTTGAACCTATTCAAAGGTGCCTAATAAGGAAATAGATGTGCTTGATTAGGCCCTCTTTGGTATGATTTATGTTTCTATTTAACTGATGCATTTTTATTTTGCAGGTGTTTTGGTATAGTTTATGACCTTTATTTGTATTTAACTTAATATAAATTAAAATAAATTAAAAGTCACAAATACTGAAGAGCTTCTTTATGATTTATGATCACAAATCAATTATTTTGATTTAAATGATACCCTTTAATGAGCACATGTTCTATCTAACTGCTCAAAATCAAGGGTAAAAAGATCTTTTGATCTAATAAAAGCAAATATAATCAAACTCTCCTTCGCTGTTTTCTCTCTCGGCCATTTGTTGGAGAATCAATGTCAGAGAGCATCGATCATCTGCAAGTGTCAATGCTGCAATTGGTGGCATAGAACCAAGGTCATACACAGTAGGAGATGACAACCAATGACAGTCAATTGATCTTGTGGAGACCAAATATCATAAATAAGGAATGCATTTTGGCAACTCTAATGAGAAGGGAAAACGAGAGGATGATGAAGAAGGGAAAATATAAGAGATTAGGAGGGAGACAGAGAGTTACTAGGAATGTAAGTGGTGGAGGAGGCTTCGAAGCCACAGTGGAAGGTATCACAGTAGACCTTGCCCACAATGACAAAAGGATTCTTGACAGGGTGGGCAGCACTCAGTAGGGATGGGAATGACACAGTGAGCGAACATCAACGCCCTATCCATGGTTGTCTCCTGAATGTCACAGTATGCGAGATAGAGGGGGAGAAGGCTTGCTTCTTCGGGAGAGGGAGATGTAAGGAAGGAGGAGTGTATGGAATCTGGAGTGAGGTGGGTGACAGTGTTTATAGTGAGGTGTGATATGCAGGCTAGCACTTTCATTGGTGGTCAGTGCTACACTGCGTATATAAAACTTCAGTCCAGAACTCATTCTGCTGCAACCGCTAAACTTAAATGTAAGATCTTCTCAAACAACCTCAGTGAATTTGATGACTTAATCAAACAGCCTACATTCACATGGAGACCTCCTCTTCCTCCTCGAAAAAGGGTTGCCTCAATCTTATCATACCGATGACCTGTGCGAGGAAATCACAGAGACACCACTGATTTTCCCTCAAGTTAAAGCTTCTGAGCACAATAACCTGTCAACACATAAGAGAAGCCGTTGACCAACAGACACTAACAGCATTGACCTATGTTGGTCTGAAACCTTCGCCAATTCCACATAATGATCAGTAATTTCCTATTCTACCAAGTACAAAGACACTAAGAAGATAGCTCGTGAATATCTGTCTAGAGCTTCCTTCTTATGCTGGTACTTATGGTGGGCTAGAAAGATATGGTATTTAATATTAAGAACTGGAGCCATCAAGAGAAGGCTTTTATTGAATTTCAGATGGCAACACTAAACCTCTGAACTCAGTCCGCACCAAGTCAAAGGACACAAGTGAAGAAGGTAGGTGGATGCCTCCATCAATTGGATACTTGAAGGTAAATTGTGATGTTGCTTTACACACGAAATTCTCACGGTGGTTTGGGATTCATCTTTCGGGATAATAATGGTAATCAATTGCATGTTGTTTCTATCCCCCAACGTTTCACTTCACCCTTGCAAGGTGGGATCTTTGCAATACGGCAAACATTATTTCAGCTATTGTAGTAAGATATACTCATCTTCAGGTTGAGATAGATAGTAAGTGTACGAGTATTTAAAAGATGTGAGGCATAGTCCCTCCATGAGGCGGCTACAGCTATTTCAGATGTGAAAAGTCTTGTAACATCTTTCACCTCTATTTTTTTTTATTCATTGTATTCCACAGGCTCTGAATAGTATTGCAGATGCCTTGGCTCGAAAGACCCTTTGTCTTATGTGTGCGATAAATTGACCTATTTCCACTCCTTGGCTTTCAGGCCGGACTTTTATATCAAACAGAAAATCAAATCAGTATTTTCAAAAAAAAAAAATCGAATCAGTGTCAGAAGGGGCATTTGTTATATCCTGTTAAATGAACTGCTTCCAACGCTTCCAACATTCTCCAATTGTAGACGGGAGACCCCTCAACCATTTTTTTTGCACGAAATGAGTACAGGGGTTCACAACCGTTCTATTTGGATTCTGTAAGATTGGCTCCTGTCTCAATTCCTCCCCAGTCAAAATTAAATTTTCCTAATGAATATGTTTGCCAAGATCACCATTGATTATAGTATGGGCCTAGGTTGGTCTACATCCAATGGGTCCAAGTGTAGGCAGCAATGACAAATAATCGAATTTTTCAGATTCAGTGCAACGAATCGTATCTCATGTACTAAGGTATTCGAATCAAACTTTATAATAGCTTTTAGGCTTACTGCTTTAGTGTTGCTTGCGAAGCATCTCCAATGATTTATAACACTCAGAGCACTAAACCCGTAAAAAGTAGGAATCAATCTCCAATCAATGCTTTGCTGGAGAAGAATGTAGCAGAATCCTCCTTCAAACATTGAAAAACCCAACACTTAGAGAGAGAGAGAGATTGTGAATTGTAAGATCTCTCTCATTCTTAAGCTATTAAATAGCCTAATTAAATATTTTTTCTTTTTTGGATTCATGTGTCAAGTGATGAAATCCTATTGAGTTGTACACTAAATGTAGTTTATTCTAACTTTTACTCAATCAACTAATTAACTTAATTTTTCATAAGGACAGCTTATAATGGTATTAGCCATAAAACCCATATTGATAGAAAACATTATGTGTAGGTCACTCCACTTTATAATCTCTCACAATGGACCTGGAGCTCAGGGCATGAGATTAAATTATTGTCAGCATTCTATTCCACTGAACAACTATTATAGAGTATCCTGGGCATTGATTGGACAACAAAAACAAAGTGATAAAATATTTATAAAATATAATTATTGTTGTTTTATGGTTGTCCTTATTGGCAACTCGGCCACGTGGTGGTCATGACGTGGCCAGTTTGGGTGACGTGGATGAAAATGATGACATGACAGTGTCCAGTATCACCGATAAGATAACAGAGCAGCTTGTTATGCATGGAGTGGTTTAATACATCATTAATAGGTGGTGCGGGTTTCTGGGTCAAAACTGGCAAAATTGGCCTATTTACGATCAAGGGCATTTTCAGCAGTGAAAATGACATTTTTGGAAGATCGGTTCTTCATGAAAAAGATAGATTGTAATTTACCTAGTCCAGTGCATTTGATTTCGTCACATTCCGATACCGTATGAAGAAGTTACGACATTTATGACAGTCGAGGGCAGTTTCAGCATTGAAGATGAATTTTTTAAAGGAAGTGTTCTACATGTAACAATACGACAAAAATACAATCTTTCCAACGGTTCTAATTTCATCACGTTCCGATTCCGTATGAGAAAGATACGTCATTGGAAAGGTGTAGGGGCATTTTGGTCTTTTTACATGGATGATTCAGATGATTGAGTCTTTTGAAAAGTCGTAGAGCATCCAGTTACGATTCCAACGCACTTCGTTTCATTTCGATTGGATATCATATGAAAAAGTTATAAGTGTTTCTGTAAAATTGGTTCGAAAATCCAAACCGAAAATCCATCAGTTGCTCTCGGTGTTGGGTGGATTTTTTGGAATTTATTTTTGAAATTTGAAGGGCTTTTGTGTAATTTAAAGATTTTGAAGGTCTGAGTTGCAAGGGGTCTTTAAGCACTGAAACATATGGAGGCGGGGCTTGATTGTAATAAAGAGGAGTAAAGGGAAGTGAAATGGATGGTCAAGATTCGACCACGTAGGCTTGATGCCCATCCAAAGGCTGCTGAGATCTTGGTGTGATATGGACGAGATAGATGCTTGCGCGTAGGATTTGATTGGTTAGGTGCATAATTCTTGATGCACTGGCGCTACACCTTATCAAAGAATGTTAGTGTGTTTCGCGCGTGTATAGAAGATATAAAGAAGATTCTAATCTTAATGATCTCATGAAATCATATTAAAGCCAACATGAAAGATTCGGATCCAACGGTCAATATCTTTTGTGAGTGGGAGACAAGCTCCCTTAAAATCCAGAAAAGCAACCAATCATAGATCGACAATACTTCTGACGATGTCGGCGCCTACGTCATGATGACGTCATCGAGATTCAAATTTAATGGTTTGGATCTATTGTCCGTTGGTTTAATCCGACGGCTTAGATTACAAGATCTTTTATATGGGATCTATGGTTAGATTTCGCGGTTGCGCGCGCCACCGGTGTAGCCTACGCCACCCCTATGAAGATTCCATTTCAGGCTATCTCATTGCTCCAACTTCAAATAGTCATATCTCCCTCATTTTAACTGGGATTTGGGTGAACCAAGTTGCAACTTCTTCGTTTTTTCAAGCCCTACACTATGGAAGCAAGAAAAATAGGTTTTGAGTGAAAGAAGGCTACGGTTTTGGTAGGAGAAGCTTCCCCCTCTTTGTTGGTCCTTGAATGAACATACATTCTTGATGATAAATGTTCTTAGGCCATTAAAGGAGGTAAAAGATGTGGTTGAAGTATGTTAATGGTATATTAACTCAAAGCCAAGGAAGAAGAGAAGAAAGCAAGGATGTGTTTGCTTTGAAGAGCAAGAAGCCAAGGAGAGAGAAGGTGCGAGCACCAAACTTGTCAGTACAAGTTTCCAGTCATCCCAGGCAATCGGTTGTGAGATTCTCTAACCTTGGATTTTACATTACATGTATGTATGTATGTTAGGGTTAGTTGTAGATGAATGTATACATGCTAGGTTAGTTGTGGATGAACTGTAAGCATGCTAGCTAGTTGTGGATGCATATGCTAGGCAGAGCTTGACTGTAGGGCATTGATATAAGCCCAATTTAATTGTATTATTTATTGTGTGCTTAGTGGGTACTAAGCACCGGGAGTGGGTGCTCCCGTGTAGTGGGTGCTACACATTGTATCGGCACTACGAGTGCCATCTCAGCTTTGGCTTGAGAAAATTGGATGTGGGTGCTCCCAACTGTAGGTGCAGTCAAAAGTAGTGTATTGAGTAGGTACGAAGCCTTTACAAGCACTACTCCAGGGATATAAGCAAATTGCCGAACCTCGTAAAAACCCTATGTTGTGGGTGCTTGTTGTTTGTATTTTATATTGAAGTGCGTGGAATATGGAATGGGTGTGCATACTTGGAAGTGCCTATGAGAGGCTGAGTGTGCATACGACTGTGTGCAAACAGGGACAGGTATATCAGGTTTTTCTTGGCCAGACATCAGATAGGTTTTTGGGGATCGAAATTGGACTCACTGATTCACCCCCCTCTCAGTGACTGCCGGGTTACAACAATTGGTATCAGAGCTGATACTTAGTGACAGTTTGATCAACAACTGAGTGATCCAGAGGCAGCGGCAGTGGCAGTGACAGTATGGCAAGTGAAGGTTATTCAGGACATACACCAAAGTTTGATAGATCTGATTTTATCTTGTGGAAGAAGAGAATGCAATCGTAGGTTCACTAGGTTATGATGTTTGGGTATCAGTTTTGATTGGGTACAAGGAACCTGAAGGAGGTCCAGTTGACAATGAAGCTAAGAAGGCTTATTGTTACAATCAAAAGGCTGTGAATGCAATATTCTCAGTATTGGATAAGAGTGTGATGGCTAAAGTAATGGATTGTGACTCAGCCAAGGATATTTGGGGAAGACTGAAGAGCATTTATGAAGGAGATGAAAAGATAAGGAAAACAAAGCTTCAGACCTTCAGAGGCCAGTATGAAAGTCTACTGATGCAAGAAGGAGAAAATATTGACACCTATATGACCAGGGTAAATGAAGTGGTCAACTCTATTAGGGGTCTGGGAGCCAATCTAGAAGATTCAGTTGTTTGTCAAAAAATCCTGAGATCTTTGTTGCCCAAGTATGACTCCAAAGTGTCAGCTATTGAAGAGGCAAAGGACCTAGACACTATCACTCTTGATCAAGTGCATGACACTTTCACAGCTCTTGAAATGAGATGGAAAAAGGGCAAGTCCACTGACAAACAAGCTGCTTTCAAGGCAATGAGAAATTTAAAAATCAAGGAGAAGAAGAAGTAGTCTATGGAGGACACTGATGAGAGTGAAGATGAGGTTACAACTCATTTCACCAGAAAGTTGAAAAGGGGAACAGGAAAATATAAAGACAAGTTACCTTTCAAATGCTTCAACTGTGGAAGGGTTGGACATTTTGCAGCCAAGTGTCCTAACCAAGGAAAAATAGAAAGTGATGAAGATGAAAGTGAAAAGAAAATTCATTTCAAGGGAAAGAAGAAATTCTTCTCAAACATATACAAGAAAGGCAAGGACAAGAAGAAAAGTTTGGTTTCTAAGAAATGCAGTAACACATCTGATGAAGAGTCTGAAGAATCATCTAATGATGAAGATGATGAGGCTATATTCATGGTCTCAATAGATATGGAAGAAAACAAAGAAGACTCTTCTAATAAGGAAGATTTTACAGAAGAAGAAGAGGAAGATGAAAAATCACATCTAGAGGCTGAACTCACAGTTGCCCTTAAAGAGCTTAAAAGAGAAAGGAAGAAAGTAAAAAAGGTCACTAAAGACCTTAAGGGGCAAGAACAAATAGTTCTTGAGTTGAGAGATCAAGCCAATAAGTCAAGAAAGACCTTAGATGATCTTGAGTATCAACTCTCACAGAAGACCATTGACTGCAACACTCTTGAGTTAGAGAAAGTGGCTTTGAAAGCACAACTAGAGGAGCAATATGAGATTCTTGCACAATTTGATGGTTATGCAGATGAGCTAGCCTTATTAAAGGCTAAGGTTGAAGAATATGGGAGAACTGAGATTGAAAGAGAAGACTTAGAAAATGAAGATGTTGAAGATGACTCTACTCCAAAAGAGCATCCTAGCAGTAAGAAGCTCAATGACATTATCAATGCTCAAAGATCGACTCACATCAAATTTGGACTTGGATTTGTTGGGGAGTCTTCTAAAAATACCAAGGCAAATGGTAAGGGAACAGTACATAATCCTATCAAAGTCAATGATAGGAATGCTCAAAGAGGAAAGGCACATGTTACTACTGCTGGCAATGTCAAGAGAGCAGTACAAAAAGATAAAGTGCAGACTGGTCCAACTAGAAGAGGAAATCCATCTATATTCCATAAGACTAACCATGCTAGACAACCACAGTTGGAAAGGCCAAGCAGGAGAACAGAGAGCTATGGATACAGTCAAGGTCCTCAACAGAGGCCTAGAGCATTTGACAACTTCAGAGCTCCTTACAGATGGCAGATGGAACCTGTGATGCAGAGGCACACCTTTCAAGGTTATTGTTACAAATGCAACACTTTTGGACACAAGATCTCAGATTGCAAGTTCAACATTGGTCCAAGGAGTTATGTGGACAGAAATCCTTTTGCACCCCTTATGGAGGAAACAGTTGAATGTTACAGATACAACAACCTTGGACATATTGCAAGGAATTGTAGAACTGTGTTTCCCCCACAAAGACAGGAGAACAGAGGTAAGCAGAGAGTTTTCAGAAACACAGAAGATGATGAGATGGAGAGACAGTTCTCAAGACAGAAGAAAGCAAAGAAATCTAAATCTGTCAAGAAAGTTTGGGTTAAGAGAGAGAGAGTAGAAGATGAAGAAGATGCAGCAGCATTTGTTATTCATAGAGCTTTTAAGGCTCAAGGAGACTCTAATCCATGGATTCTTGATAGTGGTTGCTCAAGCCACATGACATGAGATAAGGAAAGGTTTGAACAATTACATGACTTTGAAGGTGGATCCGTAAAGTTTGGCAACAACAATGGTGCCAGAATTACAGGGAAGGGGTCCATAAGTTTGAACCATGGGAAGGTGAAATCCCTTGATGTCTTGTATGTTGAAGGACTCAAACACAATCTTCTCAGCATCAGTAAAATTTGTGACAAAGGGCATGAAGTAACTTTCACTAGTAAAGGGTGTGAGATAAGAAGATCAAGCAGTGGAAAGGTTGTAGCTACTGGACAGAGAACTTCAGGGAACTTGTACACCTTGACAGAGTTAGAGAAAGATTCTTGCATGGTCAGCATAGATGAGGAGACATGGTTGTGGCACAGAAGACTTGGGCATATTGGTTTCAAGAACCTTGCCAAGATTTCTTCGAAGAAGGCAGTGAGAGATGTTCCTAAGTTGAAGAAGCTCTCCAATCCTATATGTGCATCTTGTCAAAAGGGAAAGCAAACCAGAATCTCCTACAAGTCTAAGGAGTATTATTCCAGTTCTCCATTGCAGTTGATTCACACAGACCTATGTGGTCCTATGAGGACACCTAGCACCTCAGGAGAGAGATACATCATGTTGTTTGTTGATGATCATTCAAGAATGGTGTGGGTGATGTTCTTGAAACATAAGTTAGAGGCTTTAGAAAGATTTAAGATCTTTAAGAAGCAAGTTGAGAATCAGACAGGGAAGAAGATAAAGTGTCTGAGATCTGACAGAAGAGGTGAGTACAGTTGGGATGATTTTGAAGAATACTGCTATGAGTATGGTATCAAGAAACAAACTTCAGCTCCAAGAACACCCCAACAGAATGGTGTTGCAGAGAGAAAGAATAGAACAGTGCAAGACATGGCTAGAACAATGTTGGCAGAGAATGACATGGGTAAAAAGTTCTGGAAGGAGGTAGTTCTAACTGCAGTGTACATCCATAACAGATGTATGTTGAGACCTCATGAAAGTAAGACTCCATATGAAATCTAGTTTGGAAGAAGGGCTACAACAAGACACTTCAAGGTCTTTGGTAGCAAGTGTTATATCAAGAACACAACCCAAGATTTGGGTAAGTTTGATGATAGGGCTGATGAGGGTATATTTTTAGGTTATTCTACTTCAAGTAAGGCCTATAGATGCTACAACAACAGACTTGGAAAAATTGTAGAGAGTGTTGATGTCACAGTTGATGAAAAAAGGGATATTCCTTTAGGCTCAGGAAATGAACTTCTAGAATTTGAAGATCTTGATGATGAGAATGACCTGGTTGATAGTAGACCCAAAAGTAAAAATGAGATTGATGTTGAACAAGCTGAGGTAGATTCAGATGAGCAGAGGAGACACAACAGAGTTGATCAACAGGAAACAGATGAGTTGATCATTGGTGACCCCACTGTAGGTGTTCATACTAGAAGAATGAAGACCAACACATACTCTCTTCTTTCGAAGATTGAACCAAAAACTGTTGATGAGGCAAGCAATGATGAGAGTTGGATGAAGGCCATGAATGAAGAACTTTATCAGATAGAGAAGAATCACACTTGGGATCTAGTCCCTAGGCCAGTTGACAAGAATGTGATTGGTACTAAATGGGTTTTTAGAAATAAACTCAATGAAGATGGTCAAGTGGTGAGGAACAAAGCAAGACTTGTGTGCAAAGGGTATGCTCAAGTGGAAGGCATTGATTTTGAGGAAACTTTTGCTCCAGTGGCAAGACTTGAGGCTATCAGAATGTTCTTGGCTTTGTCAGTGTACAAGGGGTTCAAGGTCTATCAGATGGATGTCAAATCAGCTTTTCTAAATGGAAACTTGGAAGAGGAGGTTTACATAGAGCATCCTGATGGGTTTCAGCTGAGTGAGGATCCCACTCTTGTGTGCAGATTGAGAAGGCATTGTATGGTTTGAAACAAGCTCCAAGGGCATGGTACTCCAGATTGGACTCTTACTTGTGCAAGTTGGGTTTCAAGAAAGGCTTAGTGGACAGTAATCTCTACATCAGAACTGAAGAAAGCAGTCAGCTTGTGGTGGTTGTGNAGCTTTTCTAAATGGAAACTTGGAAGAGGAGGTTTACATAGAGCAGCCTGATGGGTTTCAGCTGAGCGAGGACCCCACTCTTGTGTGCAGATTAAAGAAGGCATTGTATGGTGCTCACACCTTCTTTCTTGTGCAAGTTGGGTTTCAAGAAAGGCTTAGTGGACAGTAATCTCTACATCAGAACTGAAGAAAGCAGTCAGCTAGTGGTGGTTGTGTATGTAGATGATATCATCTTTGGGGGTCACAAAGATGAGTTGTGCAAAGATTTTGCAATGAGGATGCAAGATGAGTTTGAGATGTCCATGTTGGGTGAATTATCATTCTTCTTGGGTTTGCAGATCAGTCAAAAGAAAGAAGGTATCTTCATATCTCAGTCCAAATATGTGAGGGAGATGTTAAAGAGATTCACCATGGAGGATTGCAAGCCAGTTAGTACACCTATGATGACTGGGTGTAAGTTGAGCAAGGAAGATGACTCTCCATTAGTTGACCACACCTCGTATAGGTCAATGATTGGTAGCCTATTATATTTGACAGCTAGTAGGCTGACATCTTACAAGCTGTGTGCATGGTAGCCAGATTTCAAGCAGGACCAAAAGAGACACATGTGGCAGCAGTGAAGAGAATTTTCAGATATCTGAAAGGGACTAGTGAGTTTGGGTTATGGTATCCGAAAGTTAAGAGCTTTAGTTTGTCAGCTTTTTCAGATGCAGATTGGGCCGGATGTGTAGATGACAGGAAGAGCACCAGTGGTGGTGCATTCTATTTGGGGAGCGGCTTGGTGGCATGGCATAGTAAGAAGCAAGAGTCAGTCTCTCTTTCAACTGCAGAGGCAGAATACATTGCAGCTACATCTTGTTGTACACAAGTGTTGTGGATGAAGCAGATGTTGAAGGATTTGAGTGTGGAGGTTGAGCAGGCAGTGCCACTATATTGTGACAATACTAGTGCTATCAATATCTCCAAGAACCCGGTGATGCATTCTAGAACGAAGCACATTGCTATCCGGTATCATTTCTTAAGAGACAGAGTGATGGAAGGTGAAGTAAGGATGGAGTTTGTTCCCACAGCAGAGCAGGTGGCTGATATCTTCACTAAACCGCTTCCCAAAGATCAGTTTGAGTTCCTCAGACAGAAGCTGGGAGTGGTGGTTCTTCCAAAGCACTAACAGCATTGGGAGAGGGGGAGCAAGTTGCTTGATGTTGCTACCCCCATATTGGACTCAGGGGGAGTCCATTGGTTCCACCCTTTGTACTTGTTGTCAAAAGGGGAGAGAGTTACTCATCGGAGCTTTAGAGTGTATTAGTGATGAGGTGGTTGCCAAACAACTCCAAAGGGGGAGATTGTTGTTTTATGGTTGTCCTTGTTGGCAACTCGGCCACGTGGCGGTGATGACGTGGCCAGTTTGGGTGACGTGGATGAAAATGATGACATGGAAGTATCCAGTGTCACCGATGAGATAACAGAGTAGCTTGGTATGCATGGAGTGGTTTAATACATCATTAATAGGTGGTGCGGGTTTCTGGGTCAAAACTGGCAAAATTGGCCTATTTACGATCGAGGGCATTTTTGGCAATGAAAATGAAATTTTTGGAAGATCGGTTCTTCATGAAAAATATAGATTGTAATTTTCTTAGTCCAGTACATTTGATTTCGTCACATTCCGATACCGTATGAAGAAGTTACGACATTTATGGTAGTCAAGGGCAGTTTCGGCATTGAAGATGAATTTTTTAAAGGAAGCGTTCTACATGTAACAATACGAAAAAAATACAATCTTTCCAACGGTTCTGATTTCATCGTATTCCGATTCCGTATGAGAAAGATACGTCATTGGAAATGTGTAGGGGCATTTTGGTCTTTTTACAAGGATGATTCAGATGATTGAGTCTTCTGAAAAGTCGTAGAGCATCCAGTTACGATTCCAACGCACTTTGTTTCATCTCGATCGGATATCGTATGAAAAAGTTATAAGCGTTTCCGTAAAGTCGGTTCGAAAATCCAAACTGAAAATCCATCAGTTGCTCTCGGTGTTGGGTGGATTTTTTGGATTTTATTTTTGAAATTCGAAGGGCTTTTGTGTAATTTAAATATTTTGAAGGTCTGAGTTGCAAGGGGTCTTTAAGCACTGAAACATATGGAGGCAGGGGCTTGATTGTAATAAAGAGGAGTAAAGGGAAGTGAAATGGACGGCCAAGATTGGACCACGTAGGCTTGATGCCCATCCAAAGGCTGCTGAGATTTTGGTGTGATATGGACGAGATAGATGCTTGCGCGTGGGATTTGATTGGTTAGATGCATAATTCATGATGCACTGGCGCTACACTATATCAAGGTATGTTATTGTGTTTCGCGCGTGTATAGAAAGTATAAAAAGGATTCCGATCTTAATGATCTCATGAAATCTGATTAAAGCCATCATGGAAGATTCGGATCCAACGGTCAATATGCATTTTCACTTTTGTGAGTGGGAGACAAGCTCCCTTAAAATCCGGAAAACTAACCAATCATAGATCGACAACACTTCTGACGATGTCAGCGCCTACGTCATGATGACGTCATCGAGATTCAAATCTAACGGTTTGGATCTGTTGTCCGTTGGTTTAATCGGACGGCTTGGATTATTAGATCTCTTATATGAGATCTACGGTCAGATCTCGCCCCTGTTGCGCGCGCCGCCGGTGTAGCGTATGCCACCCGTACGAAGATTCCATTTCGGGCTATCTCATTGCTCAAATTTCAAAAGGTCATATCTCCTTCATTTTAAGTCGGATTTGGGTGAACCAAGTTGTAGCTTCTTCGTTTTTTCAAGCCCTACACCATGGAAGAAAGAAAAATGGGTTTTGAGTGAAAGAAGGCTACGGTTTTGGTAGGAGAAGCTTCCCCCTCTTTGTTGGTCCTTGAATGAACATACATTCTTGATGATAGATGTTCTTAGGCCATTAAAGAAGGTAAAAGAGGTGGTTGAAGTGTGTTAATGATACATTAACTCAAAGCCAAGGAAGAAGAGAAGAAAGCAAGGATGTGTTTGCTTTGAAGAGCAAGAAGCCAAGGAGAAAGAAGGTGTGAGCACCAAACTTGCCAGTACAAGTTTCCAGTCATCCCAGGCAATCGGTTGTGAGATTCTCTAACCCTGGATTTTACATTACATGTATGTATGTATGTTAGGGTTAGTTGTGGATGAATGTATACATGATAGGTTAGTTGTGGATGAACTGTAAGCATGCTAGCTAGTTGTGGATGCATATGCTAGGCAGAGCTTGACTGTAGGGCATTGATATAAGCCCAATTTAATTGTATTATTTATTGTGTGCTTAGTGGGTGCTAAGCACTGGGAGTGGGTGCTCCCGTGTAGTGGGTGCTACACATTGTATCGGCACTACGAGTGCCATCTCAGCTTCAACTTGAGAAAATTGGGTGTGGGTGCTCCCGACTGTGGGTGCAGTCAAAAGTAGTGTATTGAGTAGGTACGAAGCCTTTACAGGCACTACTCCGGGGATGTAGGCAAATTGTCGAACCTCGTAAAAACCCTGTGTTGTGGGTGCTTGTTGTTTGTATTTTATATTGAAGTGCGTGGAATGTGGAATGGGTGTGCACACTTGGAAATGCCTATGAGAGGCTGAGTGTGCATTCGACTGTGTGCAAACAGGGACAGGTATATCAGGTTCTTCTTGGCAAGACATCGGACAGGTTTTTAGGTATCAGAATTGAACTCACTGATTCACCCCCCCTCTCAGTGACTGCCGGGTTACAACAAGTTCAACTTACTTTTCCTTGATTCAAAATTCAAATGATTTTTTTTTCCTTTTCCCTCTTCATAACATATGTGGGACGTAGTCTAGGACGTAGGGTAGTATGGGCGTGGCTGGCCCCCTCAAACCGGCTCGTAGCATTAGGCGCGTTACTTGGGTTCTCGGGTTGATAAAAATGAACCCGTTTCGGGCAATTTTTTTTTATCTCAAATAGTGTGTCCCTTTAGAATTAATTGTGTATTTAATTTAGATTCGGATATCTTGCCATATTGATAATCATTAGATTTAGATAGGTTAGTCAATATCATGTTTTCCATTCTTCGTGTTTATTAGCATGTTTTTGATACTTGATGATTCTTTTTTGTTTAAATCAATTCATTTTTCTCATGTATATAGGTTAGCTAGTATTCATATTTTGTCCACTCCTCACTCATACCACCACGTGGGACATTTACAACCATTGTATATTTAACATAATAGTTAGATTCCATTTACTTAAATTGAGGTAGTTAATTAAATAATCATTTTAATATTTAATTAAATAAAGTCTTAACTCATTAGATTAAGTAAGGTTCATAATGCATTTAATTGACTCTTAAAATTTGGTTTTAATTGTTCAAATTATTAGATTGATTAGGTTTTCCAAAACTTCCATCTGAAATAGTTAGATTTGGGTAGTTTTCACCATTCAATTCAAGTTTTTGTCTTTCTTTAAAAATCTTTTTACCTATTAGATTAATAGATTAATTAGGATTGCAATAATTCATTTCACAAATCATTAGGGATTAGGATTATTCATTTTAATTAATTCAATTTAGGATCTCACAAATTCATTGATCATCCATCTAGGTCAGGCTCAATTAATCAAATTAGTTTAATTTAGGGTTTCATAAGTTGATAAACTAATCCTAGGTTTAGGCTTATTTCATTAGCTTAGTCTAAGACTCATAATACATCAATTAAATCATTTAGGATTTTCAATTTTTAATTAGCATAATCATTTCATTATTTGCATCATAACCTAGCTAGCATAATTTAGACACTTGGCTTAGGGTTTTCACATGTCATGCTTAGATACCTAGTTTAGGGTTTTCAGTGACCTAGATTTAGGACTAGTTAGTAGGGTACAAATAAACTTTGTTCAAACAAAAAGAGACCGGCTTTAGGGCCGGGCAGACTGGGTGCTTAACACCTTCCCAGTCTGTCACTTGACACTTGTCAAGAATCTTGGTGCAAACCAGCCTTATCCATTAGAGTCATTAGTCTCTCTCCCTTGATTGGGGGAGACATTTATGGGTCCTAGACTCTTTCTAGGTGGCGACTCCCTTTTATCCATAATGTGTATCCCCCCCTTGGCATTTGATGACTAGGGGATACTATCTCATCTCATTAGGGTCGAACCCTAGCGTTTGTACATGCGTTGCGTACCATATTGCGATCCCGACGGAGGTCCATGATACCTACACCTGGAAATCCACCTCTAAGAGAAACCAAACCTTCGCATAACATGGAATGGAAAATTCTAGAAGATGGTGTCAAATGCCTTCTGAATATTAATTTTCAGCCCCATACTTCCCCCTCTCGTGGATGTGTACATCATGTTTGCCAATTCCGAGGCCAAGTTAATGTTAGAGTGGATGTTCTTCCCTTTCTGGAATATCCCCTGCTCTTTAGAAATAATACTGGGAAGCACCTTCGAAAGTCTTAATTATAAAACTTTAGAGATAATTTTGAATAAAAAAAATTCCCTATACACAAAGGGCGGAATTTATCCAAGGAGGCCGCTTCTTCTAATTTCAGGATCAATACCAAAATAATTTATTGATCCCATAGGGCATATAATCAGCTTGAAAAAAAAATTTAATGCCCCTACAAAGGTCCTGAACTATGATATCCCAACATACCTTATAAAACTTCCAGGGAAGCCATCTAGACCCGAAGCACTCTCTAGATCAAGGACCCAAACCGCATCTTTGATTTCAGAATTCGAGGGATCTCATCCAAGTTGTTCCTATCGCCTTACTCCAGGGAATTGGGAATGCAATCCAGAAGTTCCATATGATTCTAAAGGGGCACAACTTTATGAAAATTCTCATAAAAACCAGTCACATATTCTTCAATCTATTTTTTCCTTAGAAATCACCACCCCATCTTCTTTTTTAAGAACCCATATGGTATTTTACACCCACCTCATCTTTGCATAGGCATGGAAATATTTTGAACATCTGTCACCCTGCAGCCACCACCTAATATAGGATTTCTCAGCCCACAGCTTTTCATAGTTTTCCAGGGCGTTCAGATATCTGGTTTTTACATCTGCTTCTAGGGCGAAGAGGGAGTTAGTCACTCCATTCACTTCAATCTCTCGTTGCATGTCCTCCATACCCTTCTTGGCCTCCTCAAATTCCAGATTAAAATTTGGAAAATTAGCCTTGGCCCGAGATCGCAACACACCTTTCAGTCTTTTAATTTTTTAACAAATACAACCATAGGAGATCCTCTAATTTCCTCAACCCACGAATCCTTCACAGTGTCCAAAAGGTTTCATGCTCAGTCCAAAACCTTTGAAAGCAAAAAGGACAATTCCGAGGTCTCTCAAGTGCCTTAGACACTACCAATAAAGGAGAATGATCATAGGCCACCCTTTACAACACAAACTGATGGCAATCCTGAAACTGGGAGAGCCACATCATTACTAAAGCTATGATCCAACATAGCAGAGACATTTCCCCTTCTTCTATTGTTGGACCAAGTAAACTTCCGACCCTAGGAAGAAATTTGTATCAACAAACAAGAGTCTACCATCGCACCAAAGTCCGCAGCCGACCCCAAATTGAATGCTCCAAGTCCCCCTTTTCATGAGATAACAGGGTTGGTTTGAAATCTCCAACAACTATCCAAGACGTATTTGGACCTAGATAAGCCACCACCAACTCTAACCATAAGTCCCTCCTTGCTGCGTGAAAACATTTAGCATGGACCACTGTGAAGAAAAAGTTATTTTGCAAACATTGCATAGACATAGTGATTTGCTAGTCCGAAGATGCCATAACAACCGGCTTATTCACCCTTCTGCCCCACCACCCAGGGATTAGGAGCTCTATCACCTTTATCATTATGAATAAAAACGGAGTCAAACCCTCGCTTGATGAAGAAAAGCTTAGGAAAAGCCCCAACCTCAATCAAGGGTTCGGCAACACACAAAAAATCAGGCTTCTTCTCCCTTAAAATATTACTCCATTTATGCCAGGTAAATTGTTCCATATGAACGCATTCACCATGATGGTCCTAGCAGTGGCCACAAAATCCCTGTTGATCTTACCACACCTATGCCTAAAGTTGAGGATCAGCTCTCCAAGCTCACTAGCATTGCATGATGGAATTTAAAACATAATAATTCATAAATCGTAATAAGGATCTTGCCAATACACTATGAACCATTTCAATACAAGAGGGGGAAATGACATACCGTTCACCCTCGATAGCGTGTTGTTTCCAGTGGAGTTTGATGCAACCATTGATGTCGTCCTTGCACGAACGAGCAACCTTCTTCTTCTTCTTCGAGGTAGGTTTCTTCCCTTAGAATTTTCTCAATGTACTTCTCTAATGGATGAGATTGGTACATTACTGTACAAGGGGGGGACCTAGTCTCCTTTAATAATACAATGCCCATCTCCCATTAAGGTAGGCCAATCAATTAGAGAGCAATCTTCCCTATTTGCAATCAAACTAATATAGTGGGTATCCTTAATAGAATCTAAGATAATTTGCAATCAAATCAAATATTGGGTTTCTACAATAGAATCCAATCAATGGTCAATTGGGACAAATAAGGAAAATAAATCTTACAATCTCCCACTTGAACCATTTGACCAGTTCACAACAACCCAAGTTTTATTTATGAAAAACAAGTTAAAATGTTTGTTTGTTAAAACGGCAATTCTTGGATTCCAACAATTTTAAGAAACAACTCAATGTGGCCACTTTAACAAAACACCCTATCCATTTGGTTGCATTCAATAATACCTTGAATGAATGAAACTATTGATATGAACTATGGCAGTTATGCATCATTTATGGGTCGACACACTCCCTTCCACAATCACAGTATCAACAATCCCACCCAAACCAGTTCTTAAGTAGGGAAACAAATAATAAATGGTCCAAACAATAATATCTTATTTATATCAAAGAAATGTGTACATATAATGATAAAATAAGAAAATAATCAAAAACCATATATAATATGATCACTATAAAGAAGTGTCATATACAAATACAAATGACCAAACACATTAATTCTTAATCAGACTCATACCTACAATAAGATTCGTGTAAAACTTTGGTGCACTTATGCCTTAGTCATAATTATCATATTGGTCATGATATGTACAATATACACTCTTGTTTCTGAATTATATTTAAAAAACTGTATTAAACTCCAAAAAAATTCGCTTTACAAAAATGCTTATCATTCTTGGAGTAATTCACAGCTGCAATATTGTCTCAATATATTGTCAACAACTCCAAATGGCATCGACAACCCAAAGTCGTGAGATAATGACAATATTGCTATAAATGTGGCATCAAAATATGCCACGAACTCTGCTTTCAAAATAAAAACAGATAGTCAATAATGCTTCTTAAACTTTAAAGAAACTACCTCACCATTAAGTAGAAACTCATATCTAGGTATAGACTTTCTACATCGAGGCATCATACATAATCAGAGTTCTTATATCTAATCACTTCCAAATAATCAGATTCTTTGCAGGTAAGTATACAATTCTTAGTTCCCTGAAGGTATCTTATTACTTTCAATCACATAGTTGCCCAATATGAAACTAATGTCATGACAAGTACCAAAATATTATATACATTCTGAATATTCTATAGGCACTTCCATAAATCAATTTTATCACATTAGATTATAGATGCAACACTTGATCAATAAATCTACATATTGTATCCCACTAAAACTTCATCAATATAGGTTTCATGTGATAGCCTAGATAATTGGCGAGATATATGATAATGTATCTTTAAGTCAGTAACAAAAGAGGTTAAACCTATATCTCTCATTTAAAAGTTCTTGAGAGAAACAATTTCGTATTGCTCATCTAAATAAGATTATTCATATACAAAATCAGAAATATAAACATGGTCCCATTAAGTTTTAGATATATACATCTATAAAGATGTTCACAACAAATCTGAAGGAAATAAAAGAAAATGTGGTTAAACATAATATATACCACTATCAGGAAGCTTGTTTAACTCTGTATATGAATTTCTTATATATGCACACTAAATCATTCTTATTTATTATATTCTTCATACTCGTTTATGTAGATTTCCTCATTTAAGTCTTTATTCAAGAATACTTTTCACATCCATTTGGTGAAGCTCCAGGGTCATAATAAGCCACCAACGCTAAAATGATCCTAAGAGAATCATTTTTAGAAACAAGAGATAAGGTGTCATGGTAATCAATGCCTTCTTTCTTTTCTGAGTGAAATCTTTACAATTAGTCTGGTTTTATATCTTTCAATATTACCTTTCGAGTCGCGATTAGTTTTAAATACATACAACAAATTGCCTTAAAGCTCTTAGGTAGTTTGACTGAGTTCCTAGACATCACTGTTACTAACTGATTTCATCTCATCTTTCATGGCATCTACCCACTTTTAAGAGAATCGTCATCATTAATGGAATGTGAAAATTATGTCATTCTCGATTCTAATATCGAACTCTGATTCTTGGAGATATACTATACAACCATCCGGAATAGCAGACCTCTTAACTTTCAAAGGTCCAACATAAATTTTGGGGTAAGGACATTCATAGTATTCTATGTGATAACTACATCATAGAGTGTTACATCTTTCATAGTTTGTTCATAAGATTATTCTCAAGTCACCTGTGAGACAATACTATCACGATATGCAAACATCAGTAGCGAAATCTGATGTTTCTTAAACACCACCTTACATGGTTTCTCACTCCCACTAATGTTATCCTTCTCTATAAATCATGTAGTTCATATTTACACAATTCTGGTACTACAGTCATTTGACCACTAACAACTACCCATAAAGTAATAATTTATGGTTTTAAGGTCAAATTTTATTTTATGAAATTCGAACAATGAAGCATTTGCCTATCATGCTATGTACCAATTTCATAAGGGTACGATTGCATCTTCTGCAATGCTAAGTGTACCAGGAATTATGTATTGGGGAGTTATACCCTTCATCTTAAAGAATCGGACAAATACAATAATCCTTATGACAGTTACTATATTTTACTTAGATTGCTTATCTTTAATGTAATCTAACCAAATAGTGAAATCAGTGAAGTCAATACTTGACATTATTCTTTCATTCACTAATCTCTCTTTTCTAGGTCCAGATATATGACCCCAGCATTTATGTCATAAGGGCGAGGAATCAACATTGTTGGATTCATATTTTATTCCGACACTTATGTACAAAGTAAGAAGAAAGTTTCTGAAAGAGATATAATCCAAAATAATGTTTATAAAGATCACTATATAAATATCTAGTAAATACTAGATAATTATTTTTATAGACATTAACAATTTTATTCACCAAATTAAAGTTGTACATTCCAGAGTCAGGTCCAGATAAGTTTAGAACATATAGAGTATTCATAAGGTCTATTTGGAATCCATTATCAATAATGAGTCTATGAGTATCAATTGCTCGAACTCTAGCATCTATCATGTTTCCACTAGACTTAACTCTACATTCTTTTAAATTCAACTAAACTCTACTCCCACATTCCTTTTGGATTCAATATCATGAGCTATCCTTACATGGAAGATTAACAATACCACCTTAGTGAATCTTTCCATCATCATATGAGATTAGTTAATATTGGTTTGAAAACATGCAAGGATTTACATTATTACCCTTCTTTTTAAACCAATCCTTATCTAACATTCTTTCTAGAAGTATCACTTCCTATTGTCAAATTTAAAATCTTTGTGGAGGATTCACTATCTTTCTAGGTGTAATTTTTTATATTTTAATGTGTAGAGAATCAATCATTTTCCATCTTGCTTCAGTCTCAATTTCTTTTAGACACACATTCTTAGGATTTAATTTAGGTTCTACCTTCGTTTACATTATAGTAGATCTTAAAGAGTCCAAACTTTTAAAGAATTGAATTTAACATAATCTAAGCAATGAATGATTTATTATAGGAAATATAATAGATAAAACTCTTATCAAAGAGAAGTAAATAACACATGTCTATTATAATATTAGGCTTTGAGTTTTAACAGTAATAAGGTAACCTATTGCATCATTATAATCTATCCTTCGGGATCGAGATAGTAACATGCTAGTGGTTCACTTTATAGGTGTTGAAAGACATCTATAGGTAATCCTTAGGGCATAATTATTTAAAACATCAAAATGACCAAGAAAGACATACATTTAGATACTCACATTCTATCTTGATCTCTATGCTTTTAAATATAGATCAACTCATTCATTCAGAATGTATACCTTCAGATATTCACATTCCATCTTTGACTGTCATATAATGATCATCATAAGGCCCTAAAGTTTTCATTTAAATTGAATCTATTATACTTTTATGTATATAGCCAACAACATAATCCATACAATTAAGAAGAATGTGTACCTTTGGATACTCCCATTCAACCCAATTATATGATCATTAATGCTCTAAATCCATATATGATTTCAATTTAAATTGAATGTATCGTACAACAATATTTAAGGATAAAGTATATAATTCATACAATTAAGAAGAATGTGTACCTTTGGATACTCTCATTCAACCCAATTGCATGATCATTAATATCCTAAACTCTTTTAAATGAAATATTTATATCACTCTTTAAGTCTAGAACCAAAGATATAATCTATACAACCAAGTAGAATGTGTACCTTTGGATATTCCCATTCAACCCAATTGCATGATTATTAATGTCCTAAATATATTTAAACTTCAATGGTGATATACTTTCACTTAGCATACATTCAACATAAAGTGTTCTTAATCATTGCATATATACATCAATTTATACTTATTTCTTCTCATAAATAGTCTCCCAAACTAATGGAAACTAAAATAAAAATAATAAATAATCATTAAGAGAATAAAAAATTACAAGAATTTGATTCCAATTATGGTATAAATTGAAGTGTACATAATAAACTTGTTTATGTTTATAACAGAATCACAAATAGTACTAAATAAGACTAGAAATCTATCTAAACAGGCAAGCAGAAATGTATGCCTTTGGACAGTCTCATTCCAACCTAACTATTAGACTAATGATTTATTATAATATACTATAATTTTATCTTTAATTTGATGTTATCACAGTTATGTTTAGGGTTAACGATTATGGCCATCACAACCATGATGAAATGTGTACCTTTGGATACTTCCGTTCAACATAATTGCATGGCCTAATACCCTAAACTAATTGCAATATTTATGGGATAAAATTTCATTTATATTTAAGGCTAACAATTAAATTCGACACAATTGAGAGAAGTGTGTATCTTCGGATTCTCCCACTCTTCTTAGCCATATGAATGTCATTAATGCCTTAAAATAGGGTTTTATAATGTCATTTATTTAATGATATTTGGATACAGTTATTTTTAGTTCAATCACTTTGAATTTTCATGATTGATCCACTTTGGCGGTAATCGAATCACTAGTTTTCTTAATTTTATCCCTAAAATTTCAACATCTAATCATTTATGACATTATTAAACTATTAATTTAATTATCCCAAAGTTTAGTGCAACTAGGGTCATCAATATGTTATCTTAAAATTCTCCCATAATAGCAAACATAGGGAAAGACGGAATCAAAATAAGATTTAAAATAAATACAGAATCACAACAGAAGCGGTTATTTAATGATTCTGTCATATAAATAATTCAGTCACTAAAAGGTTAAGGTTATGTCCCTAATATGTATTTCTCTTATTACTTAAAGTTCCACCACATAAACATATTTGTTTTTATAAACAGAAATAGAAAACATATACTACCATAAATAGAAACACAAGTTTAATTTTTTTTTTTTAATGACATAAAGAACAGAAACAGAAAGCTGAAAACTATTTCTTGAAACAAAAACAGAAAGCTGTTTCTTGAAACAAAAATAGAAATATATATATATATATATAAATCAAAACAAATAGATTTATAGGCTAATTTCTATTTCTATTTACCTTTTTTTTTTTAAAACAAAGCAGAACCTGTCGGAATATTTCGGTCAATGTCGGAAAGTTGACCGGTGGTGACCGGATTCCGGCGGGTCGCTGACTGACCCGACGGGTTGAAAATCTAGGTCATCGGGTCTGGTTCAGGTCAACCAGGCCCAGTTCGGCCCAAATTGATTTTGGTTAAAAAAATTTGATTTGGTTTGGTTTGGTTCAACATGATTTGATTTTGGATCAAATAAACTCCCTAATGGGCTATTGAGCTTAATGAGCTGTAGCAATGGGTTTAAGTCAGTTTTGATTTGAATTAAACATTACATGGGTTAAAGCCCATATCTGAATCACTTAAAAAATGAAATAAAACCCAGCCCATCACTAGAAGAAAAGCTCAATACTTATATCATTAAAAAAAATTAGAAAATCCAATCAAATATACATTATGATGGGAAAGTCTCCATCTCAATATCAACCCAAATCATATGAATAGAACCTTGACCAATTATTACAACCTCTTTAATGGTTGATTTCAACTTATGACATGGTTGATTTCAGCCTCTTTAATGACATTCATCCAATAATAAATAATTCAAAATTATTCCAATAAAAAATATTTTCATGGGTGATCTTAATTTTAAAACAATCCATAACCTATTGGAAAACCCAAGCTCTAATACCATTGATGGAATTTAAAACATAATAATTCCTAAATCGTAATAAGGATCTTGCCAATACACGAGGGGAAAACGACATACCATTCAATCAAGAGGGGAAAATTGATGCCGTGTACGATTCAAGAGGGGAAAACGACATACCATTCACCCTCGATAGCGTGTTGTTTCTAGCTGAGTTTGATGCAACCATTGATGCCGTTCTTGCACAAACGAGCAACCTTCTTTTTCTTCTTGGAGGTAGGTTTTTCCCCTTAGTATTTTCTCAATGCACTTCTCTAATGGGTGAGATTAATACATTACTATACAAGGGGAGACCTAGTCTCCTTTAATAATACAATGTTCATCTCCCATTAAAGTAGACCAATCAATTATATGGCAATCTTCCCTATTTGCAGCCAAACTAATATAGTGGGTATCCTTAATAGAATTCAAGATAATTTGCAATCAAATCAAATATTAGATTTCTATAATAGAACCCAATCAATGATCAATTGGGACAAATAAGGAAAATAAATGCTACACTACACTGTTGTGTACCTCACTTGGATTTTATATGCCCTCAATAGGGACTATGAGCATATCCGAACGCTATGGAAACTTGGCGGCATTGAGCATGACAGTGGTTACCATAGTTGCTAATGTGGGCATACAAATTGGCACAGGTGTGATCTCTGATGATTTCATAATAGAGCACATCATAATCATGGTCTGCCTCTTATTATTGCTTTTGCTGATGTGATCATCTGCAATAGCGTTTAGAGGCCAAACAGAATTCTGGCCAACTTATTTTAGTTCTAGACCTTCTTTTGATCCCCGATATGCAAAGAATGTGCAGGGCTTAAGAAAACTTTTACTGAAGTTCTATGTACTCAACTATACAGGCGACCCTCAGATACTGTCATGTGAAACTTCGAGTCATCACACTTTTGGCACACCATGTACCCTTTCTCTAGCAATTGTCTTACGAGCCATGTTGATGAGGTTGAATACTGAAAAAAATATGTGGTTGTCTAGTGGTGATTCTGAGTCATCTTATGGCTACAAATGGTCAATTCCCATCGTAATTGTTGCCCAATTTCTAACCATTGTGGTGGGTACTTTTGTTATTATCTATAGATGGTTTTATTTTATCAGACATACTGAGAAGGATGATCTATGGAAAC
>NC_056561.1:6958013-6977075 GCF_013358625.1 Macadamia integrifolia
TATGACTCCAAGGTGTCAGCTATTAAAGAGGCAAAGGACCTAGACACTATCACTCTTGATCAAGTGCATGGCACTTTCAGAGCTCTTGAAATGAGATGGAAAAAGGGCAAGTCCACTGACAAACAAGCTGCTTTCAAGGCAATGAGAAATTTAAAAATCAAGGAGAAGAAGAAGCAGTCTATGGAGAATACTGATGAGAGTGAAGATGAGGTTACAACTCATTTCGCCAGAAAGTTGAAAAGGGGAACAGGAAAATATAAAGACAAGTTGCCTTTCAAATGCTTCAACTGTGGAAGGGTTGGACATTTTGCAACCAAGTGTCCTAACCAAGGAAAAATAGAAAGTGATGAAGATGAAAGTGAAAAGAAAATTCATTTTAAGGGAAAGAAGAAAATCTTCTCAAACAGATACAAGAAAGGCAAGGACAAGAAGAAAAGTTTGGTTTCTAAGAAATGCAGTGACACATCTGATGAAGAGTCTGAAGAATCATCTAATGATGAAGATGATGAGGCTATGTTCATGGTCTCAATAGATATGGAAGAAAACAAAGAAGATTCTTCTAATAAGGAAGATTTTACAGAAGAAGAAGAGGAAGATGAAAAATCACATCTAGAGGCTGAACTCACAGTTGCCCTTAGAGAGCTTAAAAGAGAAAGGAAGAAAGTGAAAAAGGTCACTAAAGACCTTAAGGGCAAGAACAGATAGTTCTTGAGTTGAGAGATCAAGCCAATAAGTCAAGGAAGACCTTAGATGATCTTGAGTATCAACTCTCACAGAAGACCATTGACTGCAACACTCTTGAGTTAGAGAAAGTGGCTTTGAAAGCACAACTAGATGAGCAATATGAGATTCTTGCACAATTTGATGGTTATGCAGATGAGCTAGCCTTATTAAAGGCTAAGGTTGAAGACTATGGGAGAACTGAGATTGAGAGAGAAGACTTAGAAAATGAAGATGTTGAAGATGACTCTACTCCAAAAGAGCATCCTAGCAGTAAGAAGCTTAATGACATCATCAATGCTCAAAGATCGACTCACATCAAATTTGGGCTTGGATTTGTTGGGGAATCTTCCAAAAATACCAAGGCAAATGGTAAGGGAACAATACATAATCCTATCAAAGTCAATGACAGGAATGCTCAAAGAGGAAAGGCACATGTTACTACTGCTGGCAATGTCAAGAGAGCAGTACAAAAAGATAAAGTGCAGACTGGTCCAATCAGAAGAGGAAATCTATCTATATTCCATAAGACTAACCATGCTTGACAACCACAGTTGGCAAGGCCAAGCAGGAGAGCAGAGAGGTATGGATATAGTCAAGGTCCTCAACGGAGACCTAGAGCATTTGACAACTTCAGAGCTCCTTACAGATGGCAGATGGAATCTATGATGCAGAGGCACACCTTTCAAGGCTATTGTTATAAATGCAACACTTTTGGACACAAGATCTCAGATTGCAAGTTCAACATTGGTCCAAGGAGTTATGTGGACAGAAATCCTTTTGCACCCCTTACGGAGGAAACAGTTGAATGTTACAGATGCAACAATCTTGGACATATTGCAAGGAATTGTAAAACTATATTTCCCCCACAAAGACAGGAGAACAGAGGTAAGCAGAGAGTTTTCAGAAACACAGAAGATGATGAGTTGGAGAGACAGTTCTCGAGATAGACGAAAGCAAAGAAATCTAAATCTGTCAAGAAAATTTGGATTCAGAGAGAGAGAGTAGAAGATGAAGAAGATGCAGCAGCATTTGTTATTCATAGAGCTTTTGAGGCTCAAGGAGACTCTACTCCATGGATTCTTGATAGTGGTTGTTCAAGCCACATGACAGGAGATAAGGAAAGGTTTGAACAATTACATGACTTTGAAGGTGGATCCGTGAAGTTTGGTAATAACAATGGTGCCAGAATTACAGGGAAGGGGTCCATAAGTTTGAACCATAGGAAGGTGAAATCCCTTGATGTCTTGTATGTTGAAGGGCTCAAACACAATCTTCTCAGCATCAGTAAAATTTGTGACAAAAGGCATGAAGTAACTTTCACTAGCAAAGGGTGTGAGATAAGAAGATCAAGCAGCGGAAAGGTTGTAGCTACTGGACAGAGAACGAACTTTAGGGAACTTGTACACCTTGACAGAGTTAGAGAAAGATTCTTGTATGGTCAGCGTAGATGAGGAAACATGGTTGTGGCACAGAAGACTTGGGCATATTGGTTTCAAAAACCTTGCCAAGATTTCTTCGAAGAAGGCAGTGAGAGATGATCCTGAGTTGAAGAAGCTCTCCAATCCTATATGTGCATCTTGTCAAAAGGGAAAGCAAACCAGAATCTCCTACAATTCTAAGGAGTATTATTCCAGTTCTCCATTGCAATTGATTCACATAGACCTATGTGGTCCTATGAGGACACCTAGCACCTCAGGAGAGAGATACATCATGTTGTTTGTTGATGATCATTCAAGAATGGTGTGGGTGATGTTCTTGAAACATAAGTCAGAGGCTTTAGAAAGATTTAAGATCTTTAAGAAGCAAGTTGAGAATCAGATAGGGAAGAAGATAAAGTGTCTGAGATCTGACAGAGGAGGTGAGTACAGTTGGGATGATTTTGAAGAATACTGCTATGAGCATGGTATCAGGAAACAAACTTCAGCTCCAAGAACACCCCAACAGAATGGTGTTGCAGAGAGAAAGAATAGAACAGTGCAAGACATGGCTAGAACAATGTTGGCAGAGAACGACATGGGTAAAAAGTTCTTGAATGAGGCAGTTCTAACTGCAATGTACATCCATAACAGATGTATGTTGAGACCTCATGAAAGCAAGACTCCATATGAAATCTGGTTTGGAAGAAGGGCTATAGCAAGACACTTCAAGGTCTTTGGTAGCAAGTGTTATATCAAGAACACAACCCAAGATTTGGGTAAGTTTGATGATAGGGCTGATGAGGGTATATTTTTAGGTTATTCTACTTCAAGTAAGGCCTATAGATGCTATAACAACATACTTGGAAAAATTGTAGAGAGTGCTGATGTCACAGTTGATGAAAAAAGAGATATTCCTTCAGGCTCAGGAAATGAACTTCCAGAATTTGAAGATCTTGATGATGAGAATGACCTGGTTGATAGTAGACCCAAAAGCAAAAATGAGATTGATGTTGAACAGGCTTAGGTAGATTCAGATGAGCAGAGGAGACACAACAGAGTTGATCAACAGAAAACAGATGAGTTAATCATTGGTGACCCCACTGTAGGTGTTCAGACTAGAAGAATTAAGACCAACACATACTCTCTTCTTTCGAAGATTGAACCAAAAACTGTTGATGAGGCAAGCAATGATGAGAGTTGGATGAAGGCCATGAATGAAGAACTTGATCAGATAGAGAGGAATCACACTTGGGATCTAGTCCCTAGGCCAGTTGACAAGAATGTGATTGGTACTAAATGGGTTTTCAGAAATAAACTCAATGAAGATGGTCAAGTGGTGAGGAACAAAGCAAGACTTGTATGCAAAGGGTTTGCTCAAGTGGAAGGCATAGATTTTGAGGAAACTTTTGTTCCAGTGGCAAGACTTGAGGCTATCAGAATGTTCTTGACTTTTTCAGTGTACAAGGGGTTCAAGGTCTATCAGATGGATGTCAAATCAGCTTTTCTAAATGGAAACTTGGAAGAGGAGGTTTACATAGAGCAGCCTAATGGGTTTCAGCTAAGTGAGGACCCCACTCTTGTGTGCAAATTAAAGAAGGCATTGTATGGTTTGAAACAAGCTCCAAGGGCATAGTACTCCAGATTGGATTCTTACTTGTGCAAGTTGGGTTTCAAGAAAGGCTTAGTGGACAGTAATCTCTACATCAGAACTGAAGAAAGCAGTCAGCTTGTGGTGGTTGTGTATGTAGATGATATCATCTTTGGGGGTCACAAAGATGAGTTATGGAAAGATTTTGCAATGAGGATGCAAGATAAGTTTGAGATGTCCATGTTGGGTGAACTATCATTCTTCTTGGGTTTGCAGATCAGTCAAAAGAAAGAAGGTATCTTCATATCTCAGTCCAAATATGTGAGGGAGATGTTAAAGAGATTCACCATGGAGGATTGCAAGCCAGTTAGTACACCTATGATGATTGAGTGTAAGTTGAGCAAGGAAGATGACTCTTCATCAGTTGACCACACCTCGTATAGGTCAATGATTGGTAGCCTATTATATCTGACAGCTAGTAGGCCTGACATCTTACAAGCTGTGTGCATGGTAGCCAGATTTCAAGCAGGACCAAAAGAGACACATGTGGCAGCAGTGAAGAGAATTTTCAGATATCTGAAAGGGACTAGTGAGTTTGGGTTATGGTATCCGAAAGTCAAGAGCTTTAGTTTGTCAGCTTTTTCAGATGCAGATTGGGCCGGATGTGTAGATGACAGGAAGAGCACCAGTGGTGGTGCATTCTATTTGGGGAGCAGCTTGGTGGCATGGCATAGTAAGAAGCAAGAGTCAGTCTCTCCTTCAACTGCAGAGGCAGAATACATTGCAGCTACATCTTGTTGTACACAAGTGTTGTGGATGAAGCAGATGCTGAAGGATTTGAGTGTGGAGGTTGAGCAGGCAGTGCCACCATATTGTGACAATACTAGTGCTATCAATATTTTCAAGAACCCGGTGATGCATTCTAGAACGAAGCACATTGCTATCCGGTATCATTTCTTAAGAGACAAGGTGATGGAAGGTGAAGTAAGGATGGAGTTTGTTCCCAAAGCAGAGCAGGTGGCTGATATCTTCACTAAACCACTTCCTAAAGATCAGTTTGAGTTCCTCAAACAGAAGCTGGGAGTGGTGATTCTTCCAAAGCACAAGTAGCATTGGGAGAGGGGGAGCAAGTTGCTTGGTGTTGCTACCCCCATATTGGACTCAGGGGGAGTCCATTGGTTCCACCCTTTGTACTTGTTGTCAAAGGGGGAGAAAGTTACTCATCGGAGCTTTAGAGTGTATTAGTGATGAGGTGGTTGCCAACAACTCCAAAGGGGGAGATTGTTGTCTTATGGTTGTCGTTGTTGGCAACTCAGCCACGTGGTGGTGATGACGTGGCCAATTTGAGTGACGTGGATGAAAATGATGATATGGCAGTGTCCAGTATCACCGATCAGATAACAGAGTAGTTTGGTATGCATGGAGTGGTTTAATACATCATTAATAGGTGGTGCGGGTTTCTAGGTCAAAATTGGCAAAATTGGTCTATTTATGCTCGGGGGCATTTTCAGTAATGGATATGACATTTTTGGAAGATCGGTTCTTCATAAAAAAGATAGATTGTAATTTACCTAGTCCAGTGCATTTGATTTCGTCACATTCCGATACCGTATGAAGAAGTTACGGCATTTGTGGCAGTCGAGGGCAGTTTCGGCATTAAAGATGAATTTTTTAAAGGAAATGTTCTACATGTAACAATACGAAAAAAATACAATCTTTCCAACGGTTCTGATTTCATCGCATTCTGATTCCATATGAGAAAGATACATCATTGGAAAGGTGTAGGGGCATTTTGGTCTTTTTACATTGATGATTCAGACAATTGAGTCTTCTGAAAAGTCGTAGAACATCTAGTTACAATTCTAACGCACTTCGTTTCATCTCAATCGGATATCGTATGAAAAAGTTATAAGTGTTTTCGTAAAGTCGGTTCGAAAATCCATCAATTGCTCTCGGTGTTGGGTGGATTTTTCGGAATTTATTTTTGAAATTTGAAGGGCTTTTGTGTAATTTAAATATTTTAAAGGTCTGAGTTGCAAGGGGTCTTTAAGCACTGAAACATATGGAGGCAGGGGCTTGATTGTAATAAAGAGGAGTAAAGGGAAGTGAAATGGATGGCCAAGATTCGACCACGTAGGCTTAATGTCCATCCAAAGGTTGCTGAGATTTTGTGCTGACATGGACGAGATAGATGCTTGCACGTAAAATTTGATTGGTTAGGTGCATAATTCTTGATGCACTGGCGCTACACCGTATCAAGGTATGTTGTGGTGTTTCGCGCGTGTATAGAAGGTACAAAAAAGATTCCGATCTTAATGATCTCATGAAATCTGATTAAAGCCATCATGGAGGATTCGGATCCAACGGTCGATATGCATTTCTCTTTTGTGAGTGGGAAACAAGCTCCCTTAAAATCCGGAAAAGCAATCAATCATAGATCGACAGCACTTCTGACGATGTCAGCGCCTACATCATGATGACGTCATCGAGATTCAAATTTAATGGTTTGGATCTATTGTTCGTTGGTTTAATCTGACGGCTTAGATTACAAGATCTTTTATATGAGATATACGGTCAGATTTCGCCCCTGTTGCGCGCGCGCCGCCGGTGTAGCCACCCCACCCGTACGAAGATTCCATTTCAGACTATCTCGTTGCTCCAACTTCAAATGGTCATATCTCTCTCATTTTAACTTGGATTTGGGTGAACCAAGTTGCAACTTCTTCGTTTTGTCAAGCCCTACACCATGGAAGCAAGAAAAATGAGTTTTGAGTAAAAGAAGGCTATGGTTTTGGTAGGAGAAACTTCCCCCTCTTTGTTGGTCCTTGAATGAACATACATACTTGATGATAAATGTTCTTAGGCCATTAAAGGAGGTAAAAGAGGTGGTTGAAGTGTGTTAATGGTACATCAACTGAAAGCCAAGGAGGAAGAGAAGAAAGCAAGGATGTGTTTGCTTTGAAGAGCAAGAAGCCAAGGAGAGAGAAGGTGTGAGCACCAAACTTGTCAGTACAAGTTTCCAGTCATCCCAAGCAATCGATTATGAGATTCTCTAACCTTTGATTTTACATTATATGTATGTATGTATGCTAGGGTTAGTTGTGGATAAATGTATACATGCTAGGTTAGTTGTGGATGAACTGTAAGCATGGTAGCTAGTTGTAAATGTATTTGTTAGGCAAGGCTTAACTTTAGGGCATTGATATAAGCCCCAATTTACTGTAGTATTTATTATGTGCTTAGTGGGTGCTAAGCACCGGGAGTGGGTGCTCCCGTGTAGTGGGTGCTACACATTGTATCGGCACTATGAGTGCCATCTCATCTTCGGCTTGAGAAAATTGGGTGTGGGTGCTCCCAACTGTGGGTGCAGTCAAAAGTAGTGTACTGAGTAGGTACAAAGCCTTTACAGGCACTACTCCAGGGATGTAGGAAAATTGCCGAACCTCGTAAAAACCCTGTGTTGTGGGCCCTTATTGTTTGCATTTTATATTGAAGTGCGTGAAATGTGGAATGGGTGTGCACACTTGGAAGTGCCTATAAGAGGTTGAGTGTGCATACGACATTGTGCAAACAGGGACAGGTATATCAGGCTTTTCTTGGCCAGACATCGGACAGGTTTTTAGGGATCGAAATTGGACTCACTAATTCACCCCCCTCTCAGTGACTGCCGGGTTACAACACTTAATGCATGAAAAGAATTAAAAGCAAAGACAATGCAAGGGGGTCATACCTGGTTAAAAGTTAGTCATCAGTGTAAAGAGGTCCATGGAGATCCATAACCTCTTCCAAAACTGACGATGACAACTCAATGAATGGCTTCAACTTATGGGTGATCCCAAATTTCTTCATAAGGGCCGCAAATGATCTATTGCAAAAATGTTTGCCCCTGTCAAAAATGTAATAAATGATCCCATTATCCATCCACTTTAGAATTTCTTTTTGAATGGCTTCCTTCATCACTAGGTTAGCTCTCCTCTGAGGTTCCATTGAAGGTTTGGACCCCTCAATGAGGTGAATATGATGTTGAACACTAGAAGGGCTAATTCCTTTGATGTTAGCTATGGTCCAACATAGGGCTTCCTTATTGTATTTTAACACTTTAAGTAATTCCTCCTCCTGGCTAGAAGTCAAATCTGAATAAATTATTATTGGAAGAGTCTGGTTAGGCCCTAGGAAAGCATACCTCAAATCAGATGGCAACTCCTTAAGATCTAGCTTAGGGGGCGCCACTATAGAAGGTTTGGAAATGGAATTGGAAGGGGGTCCAAAGGGCTCTATAGGTGGTTGGAGACTTCAAACCTCAAACAAAATTCCATCATCAAAACCACTCAATTGTTCCATACACTCTTGAAATTCAAAATCAAAATCAATATCAAAATATGTCTCAATGGAATCTAAAATTTTTTGTAGCATATGAACTTCCTTCTCAAGGGGATTTGGTTGCTTACCCAACCTAAAGATATTAAAATCTATAGAAGTGTTGTCAAAAGAAAGTTTCATGGTACCATTTCTACAATTAATTATGGCATTACTGGTTGCAAGGAATGGTCTACCAAGAATGATTGGGATCTGATCACGAATGTTGGCAACTGGTTGGGTGTCTAAAACAATGAAATCAACAGGGAATGAAAATTCCCCAACTTTAAGTAAGACATCCTCAACCATCCCTTTAGAAATCTTAACAGATCTATCTGCCAACTGGAGAGTAGTTCCAATGGCTTTCAATTCTCTCAATCCTAGTAGCTTATACACATGGTAGGGCAAAATATTCACACTTGCACTAAGGTCAAGTATTGCATGTTCAATGTAGGTGTTACCTATGACACAAGCAATGATAGGGCTCCCTGGATCCTTATACTTGGTGGCTATAGGCTGAGTAATTATGGAACTAATGTTGCCTACCAAGAATGCCTTTTTAGGCACACTAGTGATACATTTGTGAGTACACAAATCTTTCAGGACCTTTGCATAGGCGGGGATCTGGGAAATGACATCCAAAAGAGGGATGTTCAATTCTACTTTTTGTGAAGACTTCTAAATTTTTTTCCATGGAAGCAGTCTTCTTTTTTTTATCAATCATTTAGGAAAGGGGACAGGAGGAACATAAGCACAGTTAGGATTTTGCTCTTTTTTAGAAGAATCATGTTTTGCTTCCTCACCCAAATCATTTTTAGTTACTTTAGGTTCATCAGACGAACCTGGAATAAGAGGCACACTCATGTCCTCAACAGAAGGAGAGTTAACAGGAGTAATAAATGGGGAAGATTTAGGAACACTCTGTTAGTACTCTTGGCCACTCCGAAAAACATAAACAACATTACATTAGTTGGAGGGCTCTTGTTGTGGACTCTTTTGAATTGAATTCAATTGATTTTAAACTGGTTGATGATTCATATTCTCATTCCTGGGATTTGGTTTAGGCTGACTAGGCATCTTCCCTTTCTCCCTGTCATGCAAAATATTAGCAAGTTGGGAGATTTGCTTCTCCATGTTTTGTTGACTTGTTATGAAAATACTCATGAGAAGTTCCATGCTTTTCTCTAAAGAAGAAAGCCTAGCCAAATCACCACCTCCTCTCATAAATCCTGGAGGTTGATTTACATGAGGTGGTGGAATAGTAGATTGAGTGAGGATCCGAAAGTTGTTCTGCTAGTTAGGGGGCATGGTCCTTTAATTGGCTTGTTGGGGAGTAAACTGCCCTTGACTCAAGGGTTGAAAATTAGGACCGACTTGATGATTGGCTTGTTGGGGAACAAATTGTCCTTGACTCAAGGGTTGAAAATTAGGACTTACTTGATTATTGGCTTGATTCCAAGAGAAGTTAGGATGGTTCCTCCATCCTGGATTATAGGTCTGACTATAAGGGTTGTTTTGGGACATCGCATTCACATTTTTAGGACCTATATTTAAACCATTCACATGAGAAATATTAGGGCACTCCTCCATCACATGAGTGGGAGATTGGCACCAACTACTCATAGGCACAGAATAATTTATTTGGTTCAGATGGGCAGGTCCTTTGACGACTATGGCTTCGAGTCTCTTGATAAGACTCTCAAGTTGAGCCTCTTTGGCCACAACACCTTCTACAATATAACCCTTATTTGTCCTCTCAATTTCTTGAGTAAACTCCCATTCTCTGATTTTCCTACCCAATTCAAGCAAAAAGTTCCAAGCGTCGTCTTCATCTGTAAAAGATGTAAAACCTTTGGGGCACATAGACTATAACAACTGCTTGGTCTGATAATCAATACCCTTATAAATGATTTGACAAAGTTGCCAAGTATCAATTCTATGGTGAGGGCATTCCTGAAGGAGGTCCTTAAATCTCTCCATAGATTTGGAGAATGACTCACTAGGTTTCTGCCTGAATTAAAGAATGTCACTCCTGAGTTTATTGGTTTTATGCAAAGGAAAGAACTTTTTCAGGAAGGCTATAGTAAACCCATCCCATGTGGCAATGGAATTGGTAGGCAGACCATAGAGCCATTTCTTAGCTTGGTCTTTGAGCGCAAAAGTTATAAACCTTAATTTTACAGCATCATCAGTCAACTGTTACTTTAATCAGAACACAAACCTCCTCAAATTCCCTAAGGAATAGGTATGCATCCTCAGAGGGAAGCCCATGAAAGTGGGGCAACAAAGTGATGTACTAAGATTTGAGCTCAAAATGATTGCCTTGGGCTTGTGGCAGAACTATGCAGGAAGGTTGGGCTGCTCTAGTAGGGTAGAACCTATCTTTCAGAGATTTAGGGGCAGGGTTTACCTGTTGGTCTCCCATATTGAAGGGTTTTAAAGAGAGCAAATGTATAGGGTCACTACTTGTTGGATCTCTACTTTCTAACCGATTCTTAGTATTACATACCCAACTAACACTCATGCAACAGAAAACTACCCACAACTAGAGTAAGACAAGCACAAAAGAATGGAAAAAAGAAATTTTATTTTTTATTTTTTTTTTGGATCTTACCAGCAGGGATCCAGGGTTGCTCAGGTGAATTCCTGAGGTACTGCTATAGGTCAAAACCTATCTTTATCATACAGTGAGGCTTGGCAACCTCCATCGATACAACTATTATTGCAAGTTGTTCTTCTCAGAAATTCAATAAAAGAAAAAGAAATAAAAAACAAAGCAAACAAAGCACTCTAATTTACCAAAAGAAAACGAAAAAGAACATGGAACTGTCGCCCCGGCAATGGCGCCAAAAACTTGCTAGAATTATTATAGTGTAACCACAAGCGTACGGATCAGTGCAGCTATGGATCAAACATAGAGAGAGCAGCCACTTTATTTTTGGCTTCTTTTAATAATGCGAAAGTGAACCGATTAATGGTTGTGATCTAATTCTAACTACCGTCCTAAACATATGTATCTAAAATAACGTCCTAACCATTCGTCATCTAAGAATTTAAATATGCAAGCCACACAATTAAAATTAAATAAATAAATAACTGAAAATAAAAAACCCAAACATTTAAAAAGCAATAAAGAAAAAAAATGCTGAAATAAAAATATAGTAAAAGAAAGGGGATAAAGCTAGAGAGAGGCTCACAAGTAGGTTTCTCTACTTGACTCGAGGGATGCATCATAATATGAGCTTCCCTACTAACCAAAGAGTCACTCTTACAAGGGTTCCTCTACTTGGTTTTAGGGAAAGGGAGGCAATTAAAATAAAATTAATAAAATGATGGTTCTATGGCTAGGAGGGGCAAAGCCAACACATACACTAGCTATGAACCTTGGGGGAAAGGGAAAGCAATAATGTAACGGCTGAAATTAAAATCCTAAATTAAGAAAGAAATGGTAGTCAGAAGATGGAATGAGACGGGGGAGAGAAGACTATTGAAGAAGCCTACCTACCTGAATCAATGCTTGAACTTGAAAGCTTGGGTGATTTGAGATACTGCCAACCCTAAAAACCAGATCTGGAATGAACCAAATATGAAATTTCTAGGCCAAGAGAAAATAAATCTTGAAAAAAAAAAACTGAACTTGAAAAAGGATGCTCCACGGCTTGTGATCTTGTCACCTATATCTAAGCCTAGAACTATAACTTAAAATTACAACTCCATTGCATAAATTATAAACATAGAAGGCTGAATAAAAATAAAAGAGTGCTTGCATTAATTCAAATAAAAAGCTATTACAAAAGTGATTAAAGCAAAAACAAAGAAGAACTAAAACTAAAGAGAGTGAGAGAGGGAGAGAGAGAGCAACTAAAAAAAAAACTAAAAGAAGAATGAAGTGTGTCCCCTCCTCTTACATGAGTTGTATTTATAGGGAATGGGGAGGTAGGGTAACAAATTTCTCTTTCCTAAAAGGGGAAAACCCACAATTTGTAGGTGAGATCTTTTGTGACCAAAAGTGCTACGGTGGAGGAGAGAGAAGAGAGAAATAAACTTGGAGAAATTTCCTATAATTTTTTTGTTTATTTTCTATCCTTTTTTTAATTTATTTTTCTCTTCTTTTTCTCCCTTTCTTCAAATCTTGTGCACAGCCCTTGTTGGCTGATTTTTTTTCTTTCCCTTGGATGATTGTCTTTATTTCTCCCTTTTTTTTTCTTTCCCTTTTTTTTTCTCTTCTTAAGCAAGAAACCCTCCCACGATTTTCCTTGTTTTTTTCAGCAAGAAATCTTCAGCAAAATTCTCCAAAAAAAAGACAACCATGAGATTTGAACTTGAGACCGACCTCCTGGTGAGGAGAGGAATTTCGCACACCATAGGTCACCAATTACACTAGGTAGTTGCTGGAGAGATATGACGTCCGATAATGCTTAAGGCCTTTAAAATACAAAAACCTACAAAAAGAGAGTAAAACCCAAAGTAGCTCTATACTAAATATGTAAAAATACATGCTTTACTACTTAGATTTCACACATAAATGTGCTCATCAATTATCCATGACCTTCCCACCACATGTACGCTTGCACCCCATTTAAAAAATATTAAAAAAAAAAGCACCTTGTGGAGCAAAATGACAAAAAGGACATAAAAAAATCATAAGGGGTCCACCTCACTTGCAGGCCCACTAGATTCCCCATGGGTTTGCCTTTGTGGGCCCGTGAGGAATCTCCCGGACCCGACAGATTTACCGCCTAAAAAAAATTTATATATTCATGCACATACTTGCATCCGCAAATACGCTCAAATATATATGTGAATAAGCATACTTAGGTATGTACGTGCACATAAGGACATATTTTACACATAAATTCAAATTTACTGCTTGGCCTAGGGTATTAGGTCAGAAAGAGACCAAAATACCTCTGATTGACTCCATTACTCCTTGGCCCAGGGGTATCAGGTTAAAAAGAGACAAAAATACCCCTTATTGGCCCCCTTACTCCTTGGCCCAGGGTATCAGGTGAAAAAGAGACCAAAATACACCTGATCAGCCCTATTACTTCTTGGCCAAAACACCCCTGATTGGCCCCATTATTGCTTGGGCCAGGGTATTAGGTTAAAAAGATACCAAAACACCCCGATTGGCCTCATTACTGCTTGTCCCAAGGTATCAAGTCAAAAAGATATTGAAATACCCCTAATTGGCCCCATTATTGCTTAGCCCAGATTATCATATCAAAAAGAGAGCAAAATATCCCTGGTTGACCCAATTTACTGCTTGGCCTAGGGTGTCAAGTCAAAAAGAGACCAAAGTACCCTTGGCCTAAAATTCAATTTGATCTTAAAACCAAGGATTGCCCAAGATAACAATGCTTAACCAAATTTGGCCACAATTATCGTGTACTAACATCTTGGTAGGAACTGAATATGGTGACCCACTAAAGGATTCTCACTAGGCTACTCAGCCGCTCAGGTAAGATCTCAACTTTCTAGTTAAATTCACTAGAAAGGATCATATTAATTTCTTGATTTATTGAGGTTTGATGACTTAAAATTACCAATCTCCCAAGAATTCATCAATGAATTATTCACCCGCGTTTTGAATTTGCACCTAAGTCATCCTTGAGCAAGATGATGGCAGTACATGCTCTAGTTGATAAAATTTGATAGTTATTTTCCTTGCCCTCCGGCCAGGGTATAGGCATTGGCCAAAGAGGGGTATTTTGTAAACACCCAATTTTGTCACCTGCCCCGAAAATGATGATGAACAGGAAATAATCGAGGCTCTTGCTTTACATTAGAGGAGAATCTAGTCCTTTCATGATGATCTGGACCCGACAGCAACTTGAAACCCTAATCTAACCTGAAACCCTAATCCGACCCGGGATCTTTTTCATAACTGTGGCATATGATATTTGTTACACCCGTGCTCTGACTTGGTCTTGTTAGGGATATGCCCACACTCCTATAGTTGGTTTTGATGATAACAAACATATGAAGGTATGTCACAATTTTCCATTAAGTATTGTTTTGTAGAGACTTCATATCAAAGATCGAATTTGGTGAATGAAACGAAGAAATAAAGATTGAAGTCATCAAATGAAGAGTATCAACAAGTTGGCATCAATGCTTGAAGAATATGTCATAAGAATTTAAGCTTCAAGATGTCAATACATGAAGCTTAAAGACATGGAATTGCAAACAAGAAGAAAAGAAGATAAAGTGCCAAAGAGTGGAAGGTTCAAGTGAAGAAGAAGACCACTAGGATAGATTGGTCATTTTTAATGTAATTTGTAACCTCCACATATATATATGCACTCACCACATGCATGTCCATTGCATCACACTAGAATGACCATAGAGCACACCTTGACCAAGTATGGAGAGTCTCTAAGTGGTAAGGAACTTATTAGGAAAAATATGTTCTAGTGAAATTCTGTGAAAACCACATTAACCTGACTTAAGGGTATTTTGGATAATATTAGAATTTATATCAGGAGATGAAACCTTCATAGAGGTTGTAGGAAATTGAGTTGTGATTTCAACACAACTGATCTCAAGTCAATCCAAGGTCAGACCGAAACGTTATGGTCAAAATACTAACGACTAGTCAGTATGACAGCATTCTGTCAAAACAGTCTGTCATGTTGGAGGTCGACCGGCTGGAAGCCCCGGTCGACCGGAACCACCCAAGACTATAGGCGGTCGATCGTCTGGAAGCCCCGGTCGATCGGACCTGTCCGAGACCATAGGCGGTCGTCCGGTTGAAAGTCCCGATTGACCGGTGCCTGTCTTGAAGTACTCCAACGGCTATTTTTTTTTCCTACAACGGCTCTTGGCGATCGACCGGCTACCGATGGCAGTCGACCGGTATACCCAGAATATGTCCGTTAGAGCTTGATTCCCTACCTAAAATGCTTCACTAAGTTCACCTATAAATACCCTAATCACTCTTAATTAATTATTAATTAAGAAAGAGCTTTAAGAGCATTGTTGCAAGCATTAGAGAAGTTTATTTCTACTTGAGTTATTCTATTACACAAATCTCAAACAAGAGGCTCAAGTCTTAATCAAAGTCCTCTACTCTCTCCTGTGCAAGTCAAAGCTGTAAGAGAGGACTTTACAAAAGGTGCATCACTCATCATTTATTATCCATTCTCATTTGCACCACACTTGAGGTATTCCTCTTATTCCACTATTTCTTATTTTCTATTTTTTACAATTCTAGACTGTACTTAGGATTGTAAGGATACTCTTATCCTAAAAAGAGAAAGGTCTCTCTCTACCTCTAAAAGAGATTATGAAGGCGTCTCTCTGCCTGGAAAGGAGATTTGTAAGGATACTCTTATCCGTAAAAAGATTGTAAAGGTTTTTCTTCCCTACCTACTGTACTGAAAGGGAGAACTAGTGGAATACCTTACAAGAGGATTCTTGTAGGGAGTGGACTAGACTCGAATTGAGTCGAACCACTATATATCTTGTGTTGTGGTTGTTCTTATTTTATTTATTCAGCATTGCTTTTAAATTACAATCACACTTGTGATCTATACATCGAAAAGAGTTAAAATTTCACTAGTATAACCTATTCACCCCCCCTCTAGGTTATTTCAATTGGTATCAGAGCGGGAGCTCAATATATAAGACTAAGTTGTCTTAAAGTGAGTCAAAGATCATGATTACATTTAATCGACCACCTGAAGGAATGGATGCATCTAGGCCTCCATACTTCAATGGAGAAAACTTCTCCTTCTGAAAATGTAGATTTAAGAATTTTATTTGTGGATATAATTTTCTTGTTTGGAGAACTATAGAAAGAGGACCATATGTCATCACCAAAGTTGTTAATGGAAAGACGGTGCCAAATGATGAATCAGAATTGACAGCCGATGATCTAGTACTTCTTCAATACAATTTCAGGGCTCTCACCTACCTCCAATGTGCTTTAAATGAGGAAGAATTCAACAGAGTGAGTATGTGTGAAAGTGCAAAAGAAATTTGGGACACACTTGTAGTAACACATGAAGGTACTACAGAGGTAAGAGAAAGAAAAGTAGACATGCTTATACAAGAGTATGAATTATTTCAAATGCATGAATATGAAAATATTTCTGACATGTTTACTAGATTTATTAATATTGTAAACTCCTTGAAAGGACTTGGTATGACTTACACCAACTCTGAGATGGCCAAGAAAATTCTTAGATCACTACCTACCAAGTGGAAACCAAAGACGATTGCTATCAATGAAGCCCGAGACTTGAACGAGATAAGTCTATATGAATTAATAGGTTCACTTCTTACCCATGAAAAGGATCTCTATGAAGAATTCAAGAAAGCACATCCCAAATTCATTGCTTTCAAAGCATCCAAAGAATTGGATGAAGAAAGTGAAGAAGAAAATGATGAGGAAGTCTCATCGGATGAAGATGAAAGTGACTCCGATGAAGAAGTCACAGACCTCGCCTTAATGGTTTATGGAGACAAAGAACGAGAGGTAAGTTCTCAATCTCATTATTTAGATACTTTAAATAATGAATCTAATGATGATGATCTTCAACAAGCTTTTGAAGCTTTATATGAAGAAAGTTTGAAACTTGAGACTAAAAAGTCTAATTTGGAAAAGGAGGTTCTTTCTCTTAACAAGAAGATAGAATCCTTGACATCTAAAATGTATGAACTTGAGGAGGATAACTCAAAGTTAACTACCATATTTCATACATTTACTAAAGGTCAAAAGACTTTGGATACATTATTAGAATCCCAATGCAAAAGTCCTCAAAACAAAGAAGGACTTGGCTATGATGGTGGAACCTCACCTCAAGGGAAAGAAAAAGAAAATGTAGTTTCTCCAAAGAGAAGAAATCTCCATTGTGACCAAATGCAAGTTCCAAAAAGGAATAACATCCATTATGCGTATTATTACACTCCCTCCAAGAGGCATGATAGACCTCAAAGGAATTTTAGACCACATACTCGCTATTGGCCACAAACACATCAAAGGTCTTATCCACTTTATAGAACATATAAGACTCGAAGAGATTTTAAATATTATAGGCCACCTGCACATTATGAAATATATGATTCACAAAGGGCATACACACCATTTAGACCTCACACACCCAAAAGGGTTTGGAAACAGAAGGGATATTTTGATTGTAACATAGATGGACCCATGAGATTATGGGGACCAATATATGCTTGATTCTATTGGCTTAAAGAGCCAAAGTAAAAGATGGATGATGCATTGATGGTTGTTTTGATATCATTAGAGAAGGGATGAAATATCCTACTCCAAAAAGTTCTCTGACAGATATATTTGCTGGAAGTTTTGAAATAGTAGAATGTTTGTCAAAATTGACAATGATTGGCATCATCAACCATCTTAGAATTTTTAATGATCTATCTTGCTTGAATGTATGTTAGCTTTATTGACATCTATTGCATATTTTTAGGGGGAGCTTCACCTTAATACTCATTTTTTGAATGCATTTTTTACATGATGCATATGCTTAGGGGGAGCATGTTTTAGTCTTGACTACATGCTTATTTTTATAAGTATACCGTTTTAGTCTTGACTACATGCTTATTTTTCCCACACTCCTTGTTAAGGTTACAATAAGAAAAAGACAATATAGAGATTTTTAATACCCCACTTTTTGCTGTTGACAAAGGGGGAGAAATTGTGAAATGATTCTCCAACTTATTGATAATTGATTATATATTTTATTTGAGAATCATCTGTTTGTCATCATCAAAAAGGGGGAGATTGTTAGGGATATGCCCACACTCCTATAGTTGGTTTTGATGATAACAAACATATGAAGGTATGTCACAATTTTCCATTAAGTATTGTTTTGTAGAGACTTCATATCAAAGATCGAATTTGGTGAATGAAACGAAGAAATGAAGATTGAAGTCATCAAATGAAGAGTATCAACAAGTTGGCATCAATGCTTGAAGAATATGTCATAAGAATTTAAGCTTCAAGATGTCAAGACATGAAGCTTAAAGACATGGAATTGCAAACAAGAAGAAAAGAAGATAAAGTGCCAAAGAGTGGAAGGTTCAAGTGAAGAAGAAGACCACTAGGATAGATTGGTCATTTTTAATGTAATTTGTAACCTTCACATATATATATGCACTCACCACATGCATGTGCATTGCATCACACTAGAATGACCATAGAGCACACCTTGACCAAGTATGGAGAGTCTCTAAGTGGTAAGGAACATATTAGGAAAAATATGTTCTAGTGAAATTCTATGAAAACCACATTAACCTGACTTAAGGGTATTTTGGATAATATTAGAATTGATATCAGGAGATGAAACCTTCATAGAGGTTGTATGAAATTGAGTTGTGATTCCAACGCAACTGATCTCAAGTCAATCCAAGGTCGGACCGAAAAGTTATGGTCAAAATACTGACTACTGGTCAGTATGACAGCATTCTGTCAAAACAGTCTGTCATGTTGGAGGTCGACCGGCTGGAAGCCCCGGTTGACCGGAACCACCCGAGACTATAGGCGGTCGACCGTCTGGAATCCCCGGTCGACCGAACCTGTCCGAGACCATAGGCAGTCAACCGGTTGAAAGTCCCGGTCGACCGGTGCCTGTCTAGAAGTACTCCAACGGCTATTTTTTTTTGCCTACAACGGCTCTTGGCGGTCGACCGGCTACCGATGGTGGTCGACCGGTATACCCAGAATATGTCCGTTAGAGCTTGATTCCCTACCTAAAATGCTTCACTAAGTTCACCTATAAATACCCTAATCACTCTTAATTAATTATTAATTAAGAAAGAGCTTTAAGAGCATTGTTGCAAGCATTAGAGAAGTTTATTTCTACTTGAGTTATTCTATTACACAAATCCCAAACAAGAGGCTCAAGTCTTAATCAAAGTCCTCTACTCTCTCCTGTGCAAGTCAAAGCCGTAAGAGAGGACTTTACAAAAGGTGCATCACTCATCATTTATTATTCATTCTCATTT